>NW_005841990.1:1143824-1151377 GCF_000455745.1 Alligator sinensis
ATTGTTTGTGTTTGTTTTTCCTTTGCATGTCTATTACTACTAGTACCATTATATTTTTCATATACTTAGCAATAAATAACTTTTATAGTCAAACTAGTAGTAACTGGGTATATTTTTCCTTCTCTACTTCTCCTTCCCCACTTGCTCTGCAGCAACGCTTCTTTTACTTAAGCTAAAGATCCCTGTGAAGCCCAAAAATACTGTGGGGTCTGCTCATCAAAAGGCTAAATATTGGGATGTATCAAGTTTGAAACACATAGGGGGATCAGTTTGTACAGGCTGATTGACCCAGTTTGGCTCAGATGTGCCCTAATGAACTGAATGCTGGCCCATGAGGGTGTCAGCTGGACACCCAGCCGGATTCAGAGGTATTCTGTTTACCTGTGTGCTTGTGTCTGACTGCAGTTTATTGTTGCTCTGATGAACTGATTCTTCGCACATGAGGGCGTCAGCCTGTCCATGCTGATCAACCCAGCTGGGTCAGGCGTGTCATGTTAATCTGCATGTGTATGACTGATTTGGTGACTGGAGGAACTCTGCCCCATTGAAACTGAAGTCTCACAAGATAGCTCCATTGGGGGTGAGGACTTGCAGAAAGGGAGATATACAGCTCCATATAGAAAACACAAGCAGCACACTGATAGAATTGCAAAGACCCTAGAAATGTATCCCTAATAAATGAGCACCCCAAGGCAAGGGGCAAATCTGGTAACACAGTATTCCACCTCAACGTTCCGGACCAATTTTTGAGAGTAGCGGTGGTTTTTTTCTAGGCATTGTGGTCACTTTTAACTTTGTTTTTTGTAAGCTTGCAACAATATCCAAGGGAGTGCATAAACAGGAGTGCCTTGCAAAATAATAAAATAAATATTTACATGTAGTATGCTTTCAAGAAAACTGATGTAGTTTGTTAAATACTGTAGTAAATATTTAATTGCTTCCAGGCAAGTCTCTGCTATATATTTCAGGAACTGCAAAACTATCTGAAGGTCACATTATAGAAACTTTTACCTTACCAGGTCAGTAATAATTGGCTGAACGTGAACTTTGTTAAGTAGAGCTGTCTCCATGGTACAAAAAGCTGCTGTAGGGTTGATGTCTGTACATCTGAAAGTAAGACATTAATGCTACTTCACTGTTACAAGATATAATTAAAAAAAGTAAACGAAAGAATCTATTGAATTTTATTAAAGTAGAACATTGATTATCTGGAATAATTAGCACCACAATCATTCTAGATAATCAAACACCAGATAATGCAGTGCTGAAAACTATAACTACTGTACTGTAAATTAAATATTTAAAAGCTAACAAGAAAAAAACATCTGCTACTGTGTAATGTTTTTAAATCTTGAAGTATGACTAATAAACAAGTTGTCTCACTAACAAGCAAAACCCAACTATGGGCAGATAAGTTTTTTTAACACAAAACCTTCCAGTTAATTAACTTTGCTAGAAAAGTGATTCTCTACTATATGAGGTCTTCTCAAACTTCCAGTATTACCTGAACAAATCTCATTATTTAATCAAATTACCGAATTCTTGGGAACTCCTGAGAAAAGTTATTAGTGGTAGCCTTTAGTTTGCAAGTAGGTAAGGTATCAGAATAGCTAACTGCTTGATTATTCTCACACATGTATCAATTACTTTATTTCTGCAACTGCAAGTTCTTTCTACATCTCCTTTCCTCCAATGTTAATAAAAATCAATCCATAGTGGATCTTCTTTCTGTTTACAACATATATTAGATTTTTGTAGTGGTAAGATTGGTAAATTTGTATCAATTAATTCTAAGACGAGGGGCTTCCCCCCCCCAGTGTTAAATGAAGCGAGTATGAGGGCAATAGGTGCAGGCAGCTGCTGTGGCTTGGGTTTCAATCCCTCCATGGGGTCAGGGCTGTAGCCAGAGCTGCTGCTTTCCCCACCACTCTGCACCCTGCCATCTTCCCTCCACATCATGCAAGCTCTGCTTCCCCACCTTACCCTTGCTCCATGCTAGCAGGCTCTGTGCAGGCTGCAGCCTGGGGCACTGAGCAGGGCCCCAGCTTGGCCCTGTAGCAACAGCATATAGCCAACATGGCTCCTACAGGGATAAGCTGGTGCCATGCTCAGTGCCCCAGGCTAGAATAGGGCCAGAGTCTGCCTGTGCAGAGCAAGATTAAAGGGGAGAAGGGGAGGTAGGCAGGGGCAAAGGTGGCAGGCACAAGCAGAGGGCAAGCTCCTTGACATTCCCCCACTACCTGCCCCCCTCTGCCTACCCACCTACAGTGGTGAGGAGGGCAATGAATTAAACATGACCCCCCCACAATAATTAGGTTCTGTACATGGAAAATGATAACAAATTTATAAATGTTCCATGTATAGAATCTAATTATTGGGGGGTAATTTTAAGATCTGGGTCATCTTAGAGTTGTGTCAATGCAGTAATTTAAAACTTTGGTATTCTACTTACATATATAATGCTTTGGGTCCAACAATGGAAGCCAGAAATGTTGAAACCACACCAGAGCCTGAGCCTACTTCAAGGCAGATCTCAACTCTAAATTTAAAAGAAAATAAATGAGTACATTGTGTATTTACAAGAATATAAGGACTGGACAGGGAATGCTGCCAAACTTGTGGTCAGAGGCATTCTCAGCCAGTGATGGTGGAATGTTTACTGGTCATGCTGCCCTCACAGCATGATGGGGGATCTGCTTTATATTGACTGATCTCTTGCTGGTGATAACTGGTGCCCTTGAAGAATCAAAATGTTTCTTATTTGTCACAATCCTGTTAGGGTTTTTTTTCCCCTCAACCCAATATCCGTTTCCATTGACATCAAATCTCAGCGATTCTGTTCATTACTACCACTTGCTGGTAGAAACTCTGCTAGCAGCTGTGGCATAAGAGTTTGAAGCAAGGTTGCCCAGAGAAGCAAAGATCTTAAGTGCTAAGCAGAAATATGTTTAAACTGGCCCTTGACATGTATATCTCAGAAATTCCAAGATGAACAATAATAAAATGAATTCTCTGTATGCTACCTATTCAAGTTCAAATGGTATTTGTAATGTCCCGGAAATATTTTGAATATAAAAGAGGCCAACATAGAACAACTTACTGGAATAAGGAATGAGAAACATAATCCATTCCCTGCACAATAAAGAGAGATTAATGATGGCAGGGACACACTGTAACTGAGGAAATTTTTTTTCTCTGAGGATTATGTTAGGAAGTAATCTTAAATCTAGCAAAAAATTACCATCAAATGTAAGTTTGTTACTATTATTTAGTAAACCTACACAGAGGTTTACCCACTCTCCTTTTTGCACTGGCAAACCTAGCTGTAGCAAATCTGCGCCCTCTAAAAGCAGGAAACGCTTTAGCAGAATAGCATTCGTTGCTGGTGTTTTAAGTGTCAGCACATTAGAAACTCAGTGACAGCTATATCTGGCTATGGTAACATTTCCCAGCATCAGGGCCATCCCTGGGGGGTGCAAATCAGAGCAACCGCCCCCGGCCCCGTGCTTTGGGGGGTTCTGTGGAGATGGGCAGAGCAGTGGCTCCGCATCCAGCCGCTCACTCCCCCAACACTGCACTGCACCTCTACCACCAATTTCTATCCAGCTTTCCTTTGACTGGGTGGCTGGGAATGTAGCTCCTGATCCTGAGTCACTGAGGTAAGCATGCCTGCACGAGGCAGCCTGTCCACCCACCCTCCTGGCTGAGGAAGGTAGGATAGGTTTCCAGGGGTAGGTGCAAGGAAGCCCCATACTGGGACCCAAAAGCTCACACAGGCGCCCTGAGCTGCCCTCAGCCTGGCTGGGTACTGCTGCCAATGGCAGGGTCCCACATAGGCTTGGTGCCCCCTGGACTGGGAGCTACCACCCTGCCCCAACACCCACAGCCCCCCCTGCTGCAGGCTCCAAATGGGCCCAGCCAATGATACAGCCCAACAGCACAGGAGCTTGAGACAAGCCCCGCCCCTCAAACGCCTGCTGGCTCCGCCCCAGCACCACCTCGGCTCCTCCCATTGGCTGTGCAGTCTCCCTCGCACGCTCGCTGGCAGCCAATAGAAAGCGGTGGGTGGAGGCTGGCACAACCCGATTGTACCGAAGCACGATCTCCAGGCAGGTGCCTCAGCCCCTCCCATTGGCTGTTCGGTCCCCTTTCCGCGCTCGCAGGCAGCCAATAGGACACGGAGGGCTGAGGCTGCCAGCCCAATGGCGCAGCTGCACAAGCGGCGTCGGCTCCTCCATTGGTTATTCAGCCTCCCTTCCCCCCCCTCCAGACCGCAAGTGGTTTCTTCCCCTCGCTGCGTAGTGCGCACCGGGCGTTTCGGAGCTGGGCCGCGTCTAGCTCCAGCGCGTCCAGCAGCAAATACGTGTCCTCAGCCGGCTCGTACACCTCGCAGAAAGGCCCGCGCGGCCCCACGTGGTGGTGCCGCGGCGTGGGCAGCGCGGGCGCTGCCATTGTTGCTTGGTGGAGTGCGCATGCGCAGGTGTTTAACGCCCTTCTCGATCAGTGATTCGGTGTTCAGCTGAGCTGCCTTGTGGGGGTAGGGGGAGATCACGGAACAATGGATGGCAGGGAATGATGTGTGGGGCGCGTTACCGCTGTGTGACGCTTTGGACAGCGGGGGGGGGGTGTTACACAGGGCGGAGCCTCGAGTCGCGTGACGTAAGCAATCGCCTGCGGAGGGAAGGGTCGGGTGCTGTGTTCCCTCCGCCACGCTTCACTTTCTCGTCC
Source organism: Alligator sinensis (assembly GCF_000455745.1). Taxonomy (NCBI): domain Eukaryota; kingdom Metazoa; phylum Chordata; order Crocodylia; family Alligatoridae; genus Alligator; species Alligator sinensis. The sequence continues at coordinate 1,148,553 of NW_005841990.1, forward strand.
TTAGCCCATTGCCTTGCTGCCTTGTCCCTTCCGTGCAGCAACGGCGGCTGTTGCCTGTGCAGGCTGGGGCCTCTGAACCACTGAGTCCCTGAGGTGCCGCCCTGCCAGCCCCTGCTGGGGACACCATGGCTGGGGCCCAACAGTTTGCTCGAACACTTCTACTATTATTGATCGTACATAGTATAGAGGCTGAAATAATTGTACAAATATAAATATTGTACACCTGGCAACACTGTAGCAGGGGGTTGCATCTTTGGGAGGGGTGAGGGTCACACCCTTGCTTGCTCCCCTGCTATCAATTGGAAAGGTACGGGAGGAGCTTCCGTAGTCCAGATCCTTTTCTATGCACAAGTGTATTAACCCTTGGGGGCAGGAGCAGGAGCTGGCTTGGTGCCAGAAGCACTCCTTAACCAGTAGAGTTCAGGGGATAGAAAGTTTGTGGGCACAACAGAAGAGGCTGGGAACCCTACATCATAAAATTATAGAAAATTAGGGCTGGAAGGTACCTCAGGAGGTCATTTAGTCCAATCCCCTGCTCAGAGCAGGACCATCCCCAACTAAATCATCCCAGCCAAAGCTTTGTCTAACCAGGTCTTGAAAACCTTCAGGGATGGAGCTTCCACCACCTCTCTGGGTAACCTGTTCCAGTGTCTTACTACCCTCCTAGTGAGAAAATTCTTCCTAACATCTATCCTAAACTTCCCTTGCTGCAACCTCAGACCATTGCTTCTTGTTATGCCATCTGCCATCACTAAGAGCAGTCTAGCTTCATCCTCTTTCAAACCCTGCTTTAGGTAGTTGAAGGCTGCTATTCAATCCCTCCATAGTCTACTTTTCTAAATAAGCCCAGTTCCCTCAGCCTGTTCTCATAAGTCATGTGCCCCAACCCCCTCACCATTTTTGTTGCCCTCTGCTGGACTCTCCAATTTGTCCACATCCTCCTTTCTGTAGTGAGTAGAATTGAACACAATACTTCAGATGTGACCTCACCAGTGCTGAATGGAGGGGAATAATCACTTCCCTGGACCTGCTGCCAACAATCCTACTGATGCATCTCAGTATGCCATTAGCCTTCTTGGCAACAAGGGCACACCATTGGCCCATATTCAGCTGATTGTCCACTGTAACCCCCAGGTCATTTTCTGCAGAGCCGATGCTCGTCCAGTCAGCCCCCAGCCTGTACTGGTCCATGGGATCGTTCCGTCCTGAGTGCAGGGCTTGGCACTTGTCCTTGTTGAACCGCATAAGATTTCTTTTGGCCCAATCCTCCAATTTATCTAAGCCACTCTGAATCCTAGCCCTATCCTTCATCGTATCCTGGGATGCTAGCATACTGCAGCTTGGGCTGCTCATGTGCAGGACATGGCCACACCTTAAAGGAACAGGAGCCAGGTCATGCAGATAAGAGGTAATCCTGCCCTGGAGTGGTGGAACTCGATCCCAGATACAGAGTGCTTTAAACAACTTGAAGGTGTTGCGGCCCACCCAGGGGTTAAGAGTAGGGCAGTGCAAAATTTCACCGAATGTTTCATTTCAAAGCTGTTTTGAGCTGGAAACAGCAAAATTAAAATGAAACAAAAAGCTTTGAAACAGTTTCGAAACTAAATGAGGGCACTCAGACCTTTTTTAAATGTTTCAAGTTTCAAAGCAGCCCAGTGGCAGGAGGCTGGGAAGAGTTAGGGCTGCACTCTGAGCGGCTCCGCAGCCCCATAGAGCAGCCGGGGGGCAGGAGGTGGAGCACAGCCCTGGCTGTCCCCCACCTCCTGCTGCTGCGCTGAGTTTCATGGGACTGGCAGAGTTGATCGGAGCGCACCCTTGGCTCTCCCCACCTCCCACCACTGGGCTGCAATCTGAGCGGCTCCACAGCTGGAAGGAGTCCAGCACAGCTCTGCAGCCCTCCCTAGGGTATGGGCCCCCAGATCTGTGCACCAGATGACAGGAGGCTGCCGCTGCTGCCTGGGGCCAGCGACAGTATCAGTCTTTCCTGGTGCTGGGTGCAGCCTGCACCCAGCACTGGTCCCAGGTGACAGCAGCAGCCTCCTGTCATCTGGTGCACAGATCTGGGAGCCCGCACCCCTGGGAAGAGTCTGGCACAGCCCCGCAGCCCTCCCGGGGGTGCGGGCCCGTGGATCTCCATGCTGGATGACAGTTGTCTGCCGCTGCCAGCAAGTGTCACAAGTTTTGCTTTTTGCAGTTTGAGATGCAGTTTCTGAGAAACCTTTGCACCTATTGCCTTGAGATCGGCAGGCTTCATTCCTGCAATTTTCATCTGAATCAGGCAAGAAACGACAACGTTTTAGGCATTTTCATGATTCCCCATTATAGCCTATGGGCGAAACTTTGAAATGTGTTGAAACAGCGAAACAGTTTTGACAAAACAAAACAGGATAGTGCTTTGAAACGAAATGAAATGACAAAACAAAACAAAACACTGTCTTTTTGAAACGGTGAAACGGACGTCGAAATGAAATGATGGTGTTTTGCACAGTCCTAGTTAAGAGCTCCAGGAGTTGCCTAAAATTACTGTGTAATAAGGTCCTTAGAGTTCAGGCAAAGACTGTGTCCAGTTTCCTCCTCTGGCCCTGCAAGCCTGATGCTTCCTCTGGGGTCTTTTATTTATTTATTTATTTTTACTGTTACTTAAGGCTCTACCTGGAATTGCTGCTTTTGCATTTACGTCAAGCTGAAGGACATGGAGAATTGCCAGTCTGGGGCAGACTAGAGGCATGGCCAGCCCTGTGTAGCCCCTGTCTAGCAGCATGTAGTGGGTGCTTTAAGAAGAGGATAAGAATTTGGGAGAGGATAAGAATCTGGGTAGAATGACC
>NW_005841990.1:1151387-1154129 GCF_000455745.1 Alligator sinensis
CCCCCCCAATTCTATGCTCCTCGGGGCCATGGGTCAGTTGCCTCCCTAATGATTGTGCTTAACGGTCCCCAATGGACCTGTCCTCCAAAAATGAAACCCATGGATGCAATTGGCCTCATGAGATCCTGTGGTAATGAATTCCACATGTTCATTGTGCGTTTTTTTTAAATTGTCATTTGTTTTAATCCTTCTGCCTTATTATGTCACTATTACCAATAGAATTCTTTTTGCCTGAGCCCCTCAAGGATTGACATGGCAACTCATCTGATTTGGTGTCAAGTAAACTTTAATATTAACCTCTAGGCACTATTACAGGTTTTCTCCCCACAATATGACCTGGCAAACGTTACTTGGACGTTTCAGCAGTGACCTTCAGGGGTACCATGCCTTGGGTCTTCCACTGGGTGTGTGGGATGTTTGTTTCCTGCTTTGCCTCTGTTTGAGCAAAGAAAGCACAGCTGCCTCTGTTTCCCCAGGGTCACAGCATGGACACACCCCTTTCCTTTGTTTGTTTATTACTTCTGTAACTCTCTCATCCCAAATTGTCCAATCTTCTGGTTCCATACCTTATCTTTTAGATAAGGTACACCAGTTTTTGGTTATGTTTCCTGCTAGGGAAACAGTTATACTTGGTTCCAGAAGTGGATTAAGGACTTTTGGGGCTCTGGGCAAGGGGAAAATTGGAGGCCTCCTGCCCCCCCCCCGCAGGAGCTTTCTGAGCTGGCTCAGCCTCTCCCTGCAGCATCGGACGCACACCCAGACACACACTTTCCCCTCACAGGACCTCCCCTCTCTCCTACCCTCGATCACTCGGAGACAGCCCCCCCCCGCCATGAGCTGTCCTCAGCTCTGTCTACTTCCCCGCCTGGCCCCTATTAGATTTACCTGGAGGGAGCTGCTGCCTGGCTGTGTCCCATGTGGCCCCACAGATGCACAGGGCCAGGCTGACTGGGAGCACCATGCTATCTCTGTGAGCGGGTGGCGGCGCTAGGAGGGGTGGCTACAGGGGGTTAAGATGAGTTTTGGGAGGGCTATAGCCTCCCAAACTTCTCCCCAGCACCACCGCCCACCTGTAGATACATGGTGTGCTGCTTCCAGCCTGTCCCTACCACTCCAAGGTGCAGTGTGGTGCTCCCAGCCTGGCCTGGCCCTGGCCTTCCAAACGCACCCCATTCGTGGAGGGGCCCTGCTTCCAGCTCAGGGAAACATGTGAAAGCCATGGTTTTAAACTTGGTGTTTCCCCGTCAGGAGACAAAAATGGTGCCAATTTTAAAACCATGTTTTTTGCTTCCCTGCTGATGAGAATCCTAGGGGCCCCAATTAGTAGTGGCCTGTGGGCCCAGGCCCAGCTGGCCTGTCCGTTAATCTGCTTATGCCTGGTTCGCCTACCATACCAATCACAGCACTCACTTTTCCCATTGCCTTATAAGGCACTTCGTAAAATGTTATTGCTCAGTTTCGGAAAGGCCTAAACTATGGCTACGAGTCTTAGCATAATTCAATTTGCCCACTACAGTCACCAGCTGCACTCAGCTCTTGTATTATGAGATACAGGAAAGATCCTATTGACTTTTGCCACAATATTCATGATTTTATAGCTCTCTCTCACATTTCCTCTTTTCCAAGTTGAGGAGACTGAGCTTTTGCGGTCTGTTCTCATATGGAAGCCCTTTCATACTCCCGATCACCTTCATTGCCTTTCTCTACACCAGAGGTTCCCAAACGTTTTCTTACTGAGTGCCCCCTTCCAGATTTACCAGCTGCTCACGCACCCCAACCAGAATATTTTAACTCCTTAAATGCCAATTATTATTATACCAAAAATTAAATTGCTGTTACACAGTTTGTTCTGCATACCCCCCAGGGGTACGCATGCCACAATTTAGGAACCCCTGCTCTATACCTTTCCTAGTTCTTGTATAATTCTTTGGAGATTGGATGATTGGAACTGCATGCAGTATTCAAGATGTGCATAATTTTTTGGGACCCTGTTATATGATGTTGTTTGGGGGAAGGGTGTGTAATGTCCACACAAAGGGGACCTGGGAATTATAGTATGTAACTTTCTTTGGCCTTTTACATTGCAGTGGCTTCCCTCAAAAATATTAGCAGATTCTTTTGATAGTAACTTTTCAGAACCGGTACTTGTTCTGACAAGTGTCTGTGATGAAGACTTTCAAAAGTATTCTTTTAACATCCAGTAACTAGTATTTGCCTCTATTGTTCTGTAGTGTCCTTTCAACTTGTATTGGGCTATCTGCTCTGTGCCTCTGCTCAAGTACGCTATGTTACCAGATTTGCCCATCACTTTGAGGTGCACTCATTTATTAGGGGTATGTTTCTGGGGTCTCTGTAATTCTGTCAATGTGCTGCTTGTGTTGCTTGTGTTTCTATATCTCTCCTGAGCTGTATCTCTCCCTTCTGCAAGTCCTCACTCCTGTTGGAGCTATCTTGAAGGACTGTTTCAATGGTGCTGGGTTCCTTCAACCACCAAATCAGTCAAACACATACACGCACATACATACACAGATTAACAGGGCACACCTGAGCCAGGCCGGGTTATTCAGCATTGACAGGCTAACACTATCATATGCCTTGAACTCAGTTCATCAGGGCAACAATAAAATGCATCAGACAAGCACACTGGTTAACAGAGTGCATCTGAGTCAGGCCGGGTTATTCAGCATTGACAGGCTGACACCCTCATGTGCCTTGAACTCAGTTCATCCCTTATTTCAGCAG
>NW_005841990.1:1154160-1166582 GCF_000455745.1 Alligator sinensis
TAATAAATGCAGGCAGACACACATACACACATGCTAACAGAGTACGTCTGAGCAGGCTGGGTCCTATCAGCACTTTCAGCTGATACCCTCATGTGCCTCAAAACTCAGCACATCCCAATCTCTTCTCACAATGGTCCTAGTAGTAACTCCCGTGATGAGCAGACCCCACTGTTGTTTTGGGCATTACAGGGATCTTTGGCTTATGTAAAAGAAGCGTTGCTGCAGAGCAAATGGGGAGATCAAGGGAAAGGAAGAGTAAGAGAGGTTCAGAGAGAGAATATAGCAACCAGCTTGACCATAAAAGTTATTTATTGCCAGGTATATGAATTTATGTTGATACCAGTAGTAATAGCCATGCAAGAGAGACAAATACAACAGTTACAATACATAGTTTCAATTAGGTATTTGGGGAAGTCTAGCTCAAGTTTGATCAGGTTTAGAAAGCTGTGCCTGGAGTAAGAGAACAAAAGTCAGGTTTAGAAAGCTGTGCCTGAAGTAAGAAAGCAAAAGTCAGGTTCCTGGAGTCAGAGAGAGAGAGAGTTGGAGTCTCAACACTCAGTGAAGCTTGAACCAGTCAAGGTTCCCAGGTGTTTGTTGTAGCTTGTAGACAGGCAAAGCCTTCAGCACGACCAGTGGAGGGATTCCAAGCAGAAAAGGAGTGGAACTGGTGCAGCTTTTTGGATCGAGGTGCCAGGACAGAAACTTGAGCTTGGGTAGGGGTTTTTGTAGAGAACTAACAAGGGCTCAAGGGAGAACACTAGGTTTTTTTAGGGGTAAACAATGGCTCATATGCTGGGTAATAGGAACTGATCACTCCTGGCTATGGGTGGCATTTCTCTGAGGGAGCTCACAACACAGACAGGCAAATTCAGTGTTTTGGGTACCAATAAAGGAGTCATTACTAGGATTGGTCTGATAAATTCTGAGCTGGGCGTGCACAGACATGGGTTGATTAACATTTGGAGCAGAGATTTGCCATCACGCAGCGCTCCTCTGCTTCTCTGGTCCCAGAGTTCAGTGCAGTCCTTGCCTTGGAACCTCTGTTCTCCATCCTGAATGCTAATGAAGGTGCTTTCTTGTCCCATCTCCCATGTAAATGAGTTGTCATCCGGTTCCATCTCCCATGTAAATGAGACCAGCTTGTTTAGCCTATCAACATGAAGCTTGAGGGGCAATATGATTATAAATAAATTCACAGGGAGGTAGAAGAGCTGTCTAACTTATGTATTAGCACAAAATCAAATGTCTAGTATTTATTACAAATTCTAATATTATAAAAGCCGTAGTCTGTCTGTCCATAACTCTTTATTCGCACTCTGATCGGTTGCCTTGGCAGGCAATCCGAGGTCTCTGGACAGACAGAGACACATGGCGAAGCACCACCATTTCAGCAGGGACTGAGGGGCCGGAGCGGGGTGGGGGTGAGTCGGGGGGAGATGACGGCGACCAGAGCACCGCCATGACGGAGGGGACAGAGTGGGGGCTAGGCCTGGCCCCCCCACCCTTAGAGGCAGTGGGGTCACAGGGTGCTGGCTGCACAGTGCTGGCCTAACCCCGCTCCACACAGCGGAGCACCACCATGGCAGCAGGGACTGGGTCTGGAGCCAGGGGGCAAGGCCAGCAGGCAGGGAGGGGGAGGTGGCAGGGAAGAGGCGAGGGGGGGAGCAGAGTGGGAAAGGGAAGGGGGAGTGACCAGTGGCTGCACTCCACTGCAACCACCACCACGGCTGTGACTGCCACAGGCCCTGGCCCAAAGTGGAGGGGGGGAGCAGCCCTGGCCCCAGCCTGAAGTGGCAGGGGGTAGGTGGGGGAAGGGCCCTGGCCCAAAGTGATGAGGGGGAGGTGGGGAGTGGCCCCAGCCCCGGCCTGAAGCAGCAGTGGGGAGTGGTCCCAGCCCTGGCCTCAGCCCGAAAAGGCAGGAGGGAAGTGGGGAACAACCTGGTAAACAGCCCAAAATGGCAGGGTGGAGGTGGGAAGTGGCCACAGCCCCGGCGCAAGGTGGGGAGGAGGGGGCCAGATGCAGGCCTCTGTCCCTGCCCCCCCATCATTCTTGACGGGCAATTTGCTAATAAATTGTTAACCAGGAAAGTGTTTCTAACTTTGAGAACAGAAAAGTTTTAGAATGATTTTTGAAGGGATGCAATAGCAGCAAAACATTTCAAAATGGAACTCAACAAACATATGTAAGACATAATATGATAAATGAGGTTCTTGGATAAATAAGCAGTGTGGTTAATATGTGGGTTCAGGTATTTGCAATCCCCGTGTTAGAGTTGAGAGGTATGTTTTCTGAGCAGGTTCTGTCTGATAATCCCATACATCAGGGCTTCTCTAGGTCATCTGTAATACCCATGAAGGAATATATAAATCAATCAATCAATAAGTGTGTGTGTGTGTGTGTGTGTGTGTGTGTGTGTGTGTATCACAAATTGTCTGGTTATAATATATATATTATAATCAGAAGTCACCAAACATTTAGTGAAGGGAAAAAGGTGTGTGGGGGGAGGGGGGAATTTCCCTTCACAGAATGCTTTGGTGGCTTCTGATATTTTTGCAGGGGGGAATCACCTTCCACTGAAACATTGGTCATTGGCCCCAGCTAAAGGTTGGAGTTTTGACCGGTGTACTCTAGCCAGTACTTTGTAACCTCTCGGGTAACTAGCTTGAGGGTTGCGCTCGTCCACTCAGGGTCTATTTGCCACACTTGGAGTGAAGAAGGTACCCCTTCCTCCTTCCCAGTCCCTGGTCAGATGTGCAAAGACTGTGAAGATCTTTGCCTTCCTCTGTAGGCATGGTCTTCTTAGAAGCATCTGAATATCATTTTTGCTGTGGTCAGTAATTAAGCCAAAAAATTACTCTGCCTCTTCAGTGGCAAAATATTAGTAATGCCCTTGTCTGTCTTGCTTGTTAGTATTAGTAATGCCCTTGTCTGTCTTGCTTTTTACTCGTGGCCTGTTATAGTGTTTTTGAGTTTGTTCTGATGATGTGTTGTGCGAAGTGTTGGAGTGAACCAGAGCTGTCCAAGCCGGTGGCCCATGGGGCACATGCAGCCTATGAGGGGTTAAATTGCAGCCCCCGGGATCCCACCTGGCTGCCATCCCACCCTTTGCTCCTGGTTCAGAAGCAGCTGAGGATTCTGGGCTTCCTCTCTCTCTGGCTTCCCCTTCCCAGCCCTATGGGACTGTGCAGTTTGGCACAGCCCACAGTGCTGAGGAAGCCCACCCTCCATGGTGCTTCAGAGGCATGATGCACTAGGGGAGCCCATCATGGGTGAGGAGCTTAAGGTGAAATGGAGTACTTGGGTGTGTGATTCAGCAGGGGGGTGGTGAGGAAGGAGAGGCACACAATGCAGTGGGAAGATGCATAGTCTAGCATGAGCAAGGGCATGTGTTTAGCCTCCAGGGCACATAGCCCCCCTGGTGCAGCCCCTGCTAGTGCAGCCTGCCAGTCATGTGATGCCTGGCCACTTGGAAGTTGGACAGCCCTGGAGCGGACAGTGGCAGCCTGTAAAATAGGGAATGGACTTGATGGACTGGAAAGCCCCTCCAAGTCGTATGTTCCTATTTAGTGAATGTTGTTCCTCCTTTAATAGCATTCTTTATTCAGTGTTAAAATATCTCTTGTCTGTGATTTTTTTCACATTGTCACATGACAGCAGTCTAGTCTTAACTCCATGGAAAGCAACCTTGGAAGGAAATAAGATTTTGCAGTTTCAAGGGGATGCCCCAGGGTAAGGCATAAGAGAATAGTTTATTAAAAATGAAAAAAAAAATCTTCAGATAACTTTCAGAGAAAAGGAGAAAATGAAATGCTTACATTTAATCTGTTAAGCTACTCAGACACCATGAATGTAAATGTGGTATAGTAGCTAGATTGAGGAGAGGAGAAGGTGATACACAAATGTGAGAGATAATGAATAGACCTATGTATGGAGAGGGAGGTGAGTTCAAAAATTTTGTTTTTTGGGGTTTTTTTAAAATTTCTTATGAGTCAGAGTCAATACTGCCAGCATGCAATGATACCTCCCTTTGCAGACCACTTTGAGAATTACTGCAAAGTGAAGTAGTGTCCAAGTCAAACAGTGACGTGACCCAGATTCATCTCTGACTTCAATACCTAGGAATCAGGTTACAGCATGGATATGTGAGTTTGACTCATAAATCGCATTCCTGGTTCATTCCTGGTTCTGTCATTCCTATGGTGGAATCTTGGACAAGTCCTTTAACTCATCTTTAAAATGTATGTTCTTACACATAGCTCCCTGTTCATTTTGAAGCCTAATACTTTTGTAAAGCACTTTGAGATCTTCAAATAGAATATGTAATTGTGAAGTTGTATTTTAGTTGTACCCTTTTTCACAATTTAGAACAGCCAATAATTTCATATATATGTTTTCAATAGATTGAAGAGTCACATGCTCTTTCTATACATAAAGAAAACCAAACTGGAGTTGTGATTTCTGGGCAATTTATGAAGTAATGGCTTTTGTGTCACAAATTATTTAATAGATAGAGCTAGTCTATTTATTGCACTATCCATTGTATAGTTTGTGTTCATCTTTGGATGACTAACGTTTTGTTAGCTGGTATTCAACCAGAAACTAAAATTAGAAAGTTATTATATACTCCTTCATACTTTAGTGTTGTTTTCCAGGACTATATCTGTGTATTTGTTTACATTATTGCAAAAAGCACTTTACCTCATTATGGCTTAGTTTAGACAGGGAAGTTAGTGTACAATATGCTAGGGTGTGTATTAACTGTAGTAGCTAGTCCACAATAACTACCTGGTGTACTCTTCCAGTATCCATACCGGGCAAGATAGCTTACAGTGCATTCACTCCTCCATGTAGACAAACCCTCTCAAAGACCAAAGCTTTGTCTTCAAGTGGTGATGTCAATGCAACTAATTATAATTGCCTACAAAAATGGTACTAAAGACTATAGCATGAAGGGACTTCTATGTTGGGGGCAGACACCATCAGCTTTGTATCCCAGGAGAAAATCCAATTGATATTGTTTATTTCCAGCTGCTGTTGCACTGATTTATTTCTGCACCAGAGGAATGAGTACTTGTAAAGCATATTAAGTGCATATTATATTCTATTACTTTGGCAAAGCAGAGTTGTGTAAGAGACTGAGAATTTTGCAGCTTATCCATATTAGGAAAATTAATTTTTCATTTTTTTTTTTTAAATCTCTACAGGTGGTCAGACTTTGGAGTGCAATATAAGAAATGACCTCACTATATCCAGCTGCACTCATTGTTGGCTTTGGCTGTCTCACATTTCATAAAATATGGTTAATTATTGTTGTTTTTTTAGTACTCATAAGTCCTTCTGGGTGAATTTTATAAAACATTTATTTTTACTGCTTACATAATTGCGTAAAATGTTTTCTTTGGTAGCAGACAACAGTGTTTTTGCCAAAACAGATTCTATTTAATTTTTTGTAGAAATTTATTGGAAAGTTAATATTCCCATTTTAATGGTGCCTTTGCTATGTTATTAAACTAGGGTTTATTGAGATTAAAAATTGTTCATGACAAAAATCATAACCCTCTTGTTTACGCTGAATAAGCTCCATAGCCCTATTCCTTTTGGAGCTCAGTAAAGTTCATCTAATTCAATGATACCCAGACCAATACTTCTTAGCTGCCTATCACAGTTTTCACAAGTCTCCATGTGCTTCTCAAAAGTGGTGCACAGCTGATACTTTCCACTTGTCTTCGTGGATCAAGGTAAGTTAAGAAGAATATAGTTCACAAGAGGGTTGCAATTCCTATCCATGTACAGGTAAAGAAAAAGGACCATTGCGATCCTCTCAACATGAAAGTCATTCCACTCTTATGAGAAGCAGCTAGGAGGAGAGAAACAAAGCAGTGAATGGGGTCTACTTAAGCACTGCGTCCAGCCTTCTGCTACTGCAGGCAGCTGTGTCATATAATCCCCTTCATAAATTGATCGAGCTCCATCTTAAAAGTAATTAAATTTCTTACCTTTGCTAGAGGCAGGGGATTTTTCATGAAGCCTTTCTGTTGGATAAACTGTGTAAGTGGGAGAAAGAAGTTGGCCCTCTCTACAGCTATTCAAAGACTGTACTGCAAAAATTTCACTCCTCTAGTTAGAAACCATTTTAATTTCCAGCCTGAATATAGTCATAGTTAATGTATACCTATTTATTATGATAGTATTGTTCTCATTGCTTAAATAGCTTTCCTTTCCCTGGTGTTTATTCCTACGATGTATTCATAGAGAACAATCCTGTCCTCTCTCAGCCTTAATTTTTCTAGTCTCCTGTCAAAAGATAGCTTTCCATTCCTATGATCATCCTACCAGCCTTTCCTGCACCTCTTTCAGTTTCAGTTCTTTTTACTTGAACATGAGTAGCCATAATTGGTCACATTATACACTGTGTTCCAGATAAGGGTGTCCAGATGAGAGCCTTCTACAGTAGTAATAATATTTGCTGTTTTCATAGCTGTATCGTGTCAGTAGCCTCAGTCCTCCAGTGGCCTGCTAGTACATACAGATCCTCTTCAATCATTTCCAAGTGATGAGCTCCCAGGGCATTTATAGACATGCTCCAGGAGGTGGGTGCTTTAATTAGCAGAGCTCCGAGAGCCGTGCTAATTAAATGCACTCAGAGCATCAAGTGTATCAGTATCTCTGCACTTAAAAATGGTGGTGGGGCACTTTGAACGGAAGCTTGTCAAATGAGCTTTAAAGTGCCCTGATGCCATTTTTCTGTGCAGGGATGCTTACACATGTGATGCTGGAGTCTGTCACGTTCCAGCAGTCTCGATTGATTGAGTCTGCTCCAACATGCTGGAATTACAGAGTGTTGGAGCAGCCTCCCTGCACATGTATTAGAGCCCCCAGTGTATAACAAAAAATCTTGTTAATCCTCAAGTATATGACCTTGAATTTTGCGCTCTTAAACTGCATCCCATTTCTGTAACTTCAGTTTTTGCTGCCATCTAGTTCTTCCTTTATGATATCCCAATGTTCTGTATTAACTTTCTGTCATCAGCAAATTTCACTCCCATTTTCACTCCCATCTCACTCCCATTTTTTTGATCCCAGGGTTGTTTGTGCAGCAGGCTTATCAAGTGGTCAGGCAGCCTGCTGAGCCACCAGCAGGTGGGAGTCAGGGCTAATTGCAGAGTCAGCTGACCCAGGGGGCTGGCAGGTGAGGCTAGGCCTGATCAAGGGAGTCACATGGAGGAGGGCTGGGGGTAGACAGGGTATAAGGCCAAACTCTCAGAGTAGGGCTGGTAGTAACATCTTAGGAGCTGGTAAAGGAACATCACTGAGCAGGAACGCTGCTGCTTCTGAATGCCACCAAAGAGAATAACATCTGGAGGTTTGGGTAGGAACTAAAAGGATGGAGGAGGCTCCTGGGGGACCCAGTTTTGGGGGTCCAGAGCCCTGAGAAGGGGGCAGAGTGCCTGGGGTCTGTTGAGAAGCAGGATGAGCCACAGAGAGAGGGGATAAGTGCACAGGGGTTAGTGAGAGGCAAGGTGAGCCCTGGGAGAGAGACTGAGAGTCTGTGGGTCTATTGAGGGGTCAAGAGAGCCCTGAGAGAGGGGCTGAGTGTTTGGGTGATCTAGTGATGAGTCTGAGTGAACCCAAGGAGTGGGGTAGAATATGGGGGTCTATTGACAGGTCCAGATAAGCCCAGGGAAGAAAGGGGCTGCATTGAGGAAGACCTATGGAGGGCTCTGGGTGAGCCCAGAGAGAGAGAAAAATCTATGGAAGGGCCCAAGAGGGCAGACCCATAGAGATGAGAGGGCTGACAGCCAGAGAACTGGCCTGTGTGGGGCCAGGGCCCAGGAGAGGCTGAAGGGTGAAATAGACCATGGCAGAGAGCTCCAGAGCCAGGAGAGCCTGGCGTTCTTGACTCACCTGAGGTGGGGCAGGGCCTAAGAGAGGCCGAAGGTCCTTGTATGGCCACAGCCAAGAGGAAGGTGTCAAGGGGTGTACAGCCTAGGATGATGGTTGTTGCTAGGCCATCTGAGGAGGAAGGATCAAGGAAAGGGGTCCAAGAGTGATCTGGGGGCCAGAAATGGAGGACTCAGATGGGAGATGGAGCCAGGGCCAGGGTGCCCAGTAGTTAGCAGCCCAGGGTGGGTGTAGGACATCTAGGGGGAGCCCAGAGAGGGGTGAGTAAGATCAGGTAAGCCTGAAGACTGGTCCTGGCTAAGACCTGAAACTGCAGGGCAGCCTCCATGAAATGTCATGCATGGGCCACTCGAGGGAAAGGCGAGGATGGGATGCTAGAAAGCCTCAGATCCCACTGCCTTGTGGGTTACTCCATGGAGGGGGAAGGCTAGGGAAGCACACCCTGACAGAAAAGTATTTGGCAAGGAAGATGTGGACCACGTGGGTTCAGAGGCCCAGAGAAGGGCCCAGAAATAGAGTGCAGGACCAGATGGGTGCAAGGGCCTGGATAGTGAGGCCCAGAAAGTGTAGTGGGACCACAGGGGTCCAGTGGCTCAGTGAGGGGCTGAGAGTAGAGTATAGGACTGGACGGGTCTGAGGACCTGAAGAGCAGCTGGGAAAGGGGAGAACTAAAAGGGTCCAAGGTGAGGGACCAAAAGGGGCTGGCAGCCCAAAGAGGGGCCAGGAGGGAGACTGAGGGGCTTGGTAGCCCAGGGAGTGGTTGTACAAAACCGAGAGGTCTGAGGGCCCAGATTGGGGCTGGAGGAGAGACCAAGGGGTCTGGCAACCCGAGTGGGGCTGAAAGGGAAACCGAGGGGTCTGGCAGCTCAGGAAATGGGTGTGCAGAGAAACTGAGAGGTCTGAGTGCCTGGGGTGAAGCTGAGAGAGGCGAAAGGGTCAGAAGGCCCAGAGAGGGGATGCATCAGAAATTGGTAGAACATCTGTAAGGATGCTGTTTGTGAGGCATGGTGTAGGGGAGGTACAGAGCCATGCAATTGTCCCATAAGCCCAGGACTACAATCTGGGTGGTCATTGTATTAAGACCAGGGCAGTCTCCTGCACTCTGAATAACAACTAACATCAAGGTGTGGCAGGAGAGAGCTGGGCAAACTGCCCATAGAGCAGGGTATCTCAAAAAATGTTTTGGGTACCCTGTGACAGAGTAAAAATACAAATAATAATTTAAACTAAATCAACTCATGATTACTTGTTTCAAAATTATTTCTATAGCTAGCTTTTCTATAATGTCCTTATTACGTGCCAGTACTAAATCTAAACTATATCATCTCCTGTTCGTTCATTGACTATTTGGGGGAGGAATCTGTCAACAGATAAATATCTGGACCTATCATTATTTGTAGAATTTTAGTTTCCAATCTCTCTTTTGAACCCAAATCTCTTTTGAACCCGAAAGCTTGCTTAATAATTGTTTTCCAATTATTTAAGTTGGTCTAATAAAAGATATTAGATTCACCCAAAGAACCTTGTCTGCCTATGTCCTTAGACCAACACAGCTACAACCTACACCCCAATTTCCAATCTATATCTGGGAACTCTCTCCAATAATGAAATTGCTCCCAGCAGTATTTATCTTTGTGTAACAGCTGCAAAGACTTACTTGGCTGCAAGATGAATGGGTAAGCCGTGCCTAAGAACTTTGCAAGGAAGGCAGCAAAAAGTTTGCGGAGGGTGCAATAGCTTTTCCAAATGGAGGGTATGCTGTGAACAATGCATGTTTTTTACTGGAGGATTTGAACTGTAACCAGAGCCCCCCCATTGCATACCCTGGGCTCTGATTGGCTACTATGGAGCCATAAAAGCTAAGGGAGGGAAAAGCAGCTAGAGAGAGAAGCTGCAGGAGAGCTATACCAGCCTGGAGAGAGGGGCAGAGACTCAGCCCATCCTTTCCCCCAGAGCTGAAGCTTGCTGGGGACCAGACTTCAGGACAGAGGAGAACCTGAGTCATCCAAGGAAAAGCTGATTCCTCACCCGGGTCAGAGCTGTGCAATCAGGGACACAGGTACCCAGGGAAAGAGCTAGCTGGGAGAAGCTGCCTGGTCAGGGACCTACAGAGGGAAGTCCTCTGTTTGGGCTGGAAAGGTTTCTACTACAGGAACAGAGACCTGTAGATGGAATCCCCTGTTCAGGGACAGAGGCCTGCAATCCCCTGTCTGTGTGTGGAGGTGCTGGGGGAGAGAGACAGTCCAGAGAGGGAGCGGGCTGGGAGAATCTCAAATCTGCTTGGGTGTGTGAGGGGACACTTAACCCCTAGTGTTTGCAGGAGGTGTATTTTTCAGAAGGAAACCAAAGAAATAAGCCTATTACCTGCAGTGGCTGATCGGAGACTTGGTTTTTTGCTGAGTTACCAAGAAAGAGCAAAGAGTCCATCTTCCCCTGAGCAGCAGAATCCTCATCTATGCCACCTAGTGGTGGATCATAGTTAAAGCTGTATTGCCACTTATTGTTATGGGAAGGGGAGTGTGACCAGAAGGAAATCAACCTGGGTTATGGGGGGGACACTGTTTTAAAGTGTTATAACCAGGTTAATGTAATCATTGAGGTTGTTTGATGGAAGTGGGACTGTCAGGTTTGACCTAGAAACCACTACACATAGCCCAAGCAAAAGTCTCTGTTCTGTAACTAATGCCCAACTGCAATGATAAGGAGAAGACAGTCTTAGATAAAGGAGGCTTGAAAACAAAAACAGAATTAGTGGACTAGGGCAAAGAACTGATTTAAATATTAAGATTCACACCCCTAGGTGGGGAGAAAGTATGCTAATGAAACATACATGTATGGAAATGAGATACATAGCTAAAACACAGGTATAGAGACATGCTCAGTAAAGAACTCCTTGCGTCACTCCCTTATAACCAATTAGCAAACAAGAATGCTTATAAAGGTCCAATCCTCCTGTATAAAAGATGCTCATAATTAAGACTCTGTGTGCTTGTTACGTGAAATTATTCCGCTTGCACCTTGTATTGCTAGCAATAAATCTTCTTTATACTTTCACCCCTGGTATCTTTATTGGCTTTTGCATACCGGGCACGATCCCAGACTTGAGCTGGGGCTCAACAGTAGGATGGGGCCACGAGCACCATAAGCCACCTGAACCCTGGATGCTCAACAAAGGAGAAGGTCTGGCCATCCAGAGCAAGCATCTCCCCAATGCTCTAGGTGATCTCGCTCGCGTTGGGAATGCACTCCCCTTTGTCTGTGCCTTTCCGCCACTGGTCCAGGGTGGCCTGCCTCTGCTTCTTGGGGATGGGGGCTTAGGAGAGAGAGGGGGACTTCTTTTTGGGTATGCTCCCACTGGTGCCAGGCTGAGAAGGAACAAGGGCAAGGGGGTGCTGCCTCCTGAGATGAAGCAGCATTGCTGTGGTGGTGAAGTGTTTCTCATCCTTGCCCTGGCTCATCTGCTTTTGGCAGTGCTGGCAGGTAGCATAACTGGAATCATTTGCCATGTCAAAATGATCCCACACTGCACTACCCCTGCCAATTCTGGGGTGAGGGTGGGGATCCTGCCTTATCCCCCTCCTTACCAGGCAGAGGCACAACAGGAGGAGGAGCTCAGCCACCTGCCCCCACAACCTCCTTCAAAGTGCCTTCCAGAAGAGACCTACCTCTAAGGGAACTTCGAGGGGTGTGGAACGCAAACTCAGATCACTGCAAACTTCTATAATTGTACAGTCCTTAGTGTAGACAGAAATGGAGCTTCAGGTGGGTGCCAAGAAATTATCAATTAAGAAGACACAGGGTTGAATTCTGCTAGTCGACATGGCAGCTTTCTAACAATGTAAGTGGCATTTGTAGAACTTGTACACCAGTAGTGATACTATGACCCATGCCATGTAGATAGGTGAGTGTGCACAGGCAGACTGAGTATGAGCACTAGGCTTTGAACTGGCTAGGCACATATATGACTATGTACATGTGCCCATTATGGATGTGCACCTGTATTTAAGTCACAAAAATGTAGCCAGCCAGAAACCCACGGCTGTGGGGAAGGAAGAAGGCAGGGTAGATATACACCCTGTAAACCAGTAATACCCAAAGGATGTGCTGAGACATACTACTATGTTGTGAGAGCAATGGAAGTGTGTGGCAAGCTCTCCCTGTGTGAAGAGGTAAATGCTTTCCAACCCCAACTGGCACCCTGCGCCTACCCCAGCTGCTTCAGTGGCACCTGCAGCTTCTCCTATGGAGACTACTTCTGCCATCTTCCCCCATGTCCCCTGCCCCTGTGGAGCCCGTGTGATGGAAACCTCCTCTTCCCCTGCCCAACAACTCTCCCAGCAGCATGCTCTGAAAGGGCAGGCAGATGCACAGACTGAGCTACATTTTGCAGCCCAGCTCATTCCTTCCACTTCTCCCACCATCCCAGGGTTGGTTAGAGGGGTTGTGTGCATGATCATTGTTGTGTCAGACCCTGCAGGAGCAGCAGGGGCTGCCGTTACCCCCTAAGTTACAGTCCCGG
>NW_005841990.1:1169868-1189528 GCF_000455745.1 Alligator sinensis
GGCGGAGCGGCCAGCCCTGGAGCAGTGGCTGCACGTGGAGCAGCGGCACAGGATGGTGGATAGCGGTGACAGCCACCACATGCAAGTTTCTCCCTCTGCGTCCAGGGGAGTGGAGGGGGAAGCTTAAAAAGTGCTGGATTTTTGAGAATTTCGGATTTTTGTGATCCCGATTGATGAGGTTATACTCTATATGAAAGACTAAAATTGAATATACTGCTGAAAATACTGCCCCTCCCTGTCAGGTGTATCTATCAAAATACTTATAGCTCTCCTCTGGAGGCAAATGTGACAATATACCTATGCACAAACTGTCTATAGAGGTTTTCCAGTTTTCATAAAAGTTACTCCATTTGTTAGGTTTGACCTAGAAACCACTACACATAGCCCAAGCAAAAGTCTCTGTTCTGTAACTAATGCTCAATTGCAATGATAAGGAGAAGACAGTCTTAGATAAAGGAGGCTTGAAAACAAAAGCAGAATCAGAGGACTAGGGCAAAGAGCTGATTTGAATATTGAGAATCACACCCCTGGGTGGGGAGAAAGTATGCTAATGAAACATACATGTATGGAAATGAGATACATAGCTAAAACACAGGTATAGAGACATGCTCAGTAAAGAACTCCTTGCGTCACTCCCTTATAACCAATTAGCAAACAAGAATGCTTATGAAGGTCCAATACTCCTGTATAAAAGATGCTTAGAATTGAGAATCTGTGTGCTTGTTACGTGAAATTATTCTGCTTGCACCTTGTATTGCTAGCAATAAATCTTTATACTTTCACCCCTGGTATCTTTATTGGCTTTTGCATACCGGGCACGATCCCAGACTTGAGCTGGGGCTCAACAGGACCACCCAGTGTGGTGGAGTCATTCATCTATTGTTGCAGTTGCAAATTCTATTCAAATTGTTGGTTTTATTATTAACTATTGATATTACATACATATTTTTTCTTCTCCTGATTTAATAATTTGTTTTCTGTATATAGTTGCATATAATAAAGAAACCCATTTGTTTACTGGACTTAAAGAAAAATTATTGGGCAGTAAGGTTAAGGGACACACCTCTCCAAGGGACACCTCAGTCAGCAGACCTACCTGAGGGGGTTCCCAGGGCTACTGAAACCCTGAGGATGCAGAATCTGGCATATCGTCCAGCCTAGTGTGCCGGTGAGGGTTACATTTGTAACATCTAAAAATATTTCTGTCCATATTCAAATTGACCTTGGTGTCTACAGCAGACTCCTAGCACTGCCCCAATAGAGGTGAACCTCTTTTTACATCCTTTCTCACAGTGATTTTGATCAGAACAGATTCTGTTTTTTCCATGCTGGCCTTTCTTCTGCCTGATAGTCTACTACAACTACAATGCAAGGAGGCTTGCTTTATCGATCTTGCAGGGTCAATAGATGCATCCTTTCTCACCCCAGCTGATTACTGGATGTCACCCTAGCTGATTACTGTGTTGACACAATCTTAAGGTATTTTTGGACCTGCTAGCAAACAGGCTGTATTCAGGGTTCAGTTCACTGATATTTGGGGCAAAGTAGGTTATAAGATATCTGAAAGCTGTGCTACTTTTACACTGGGTTCTAAATATGGAACCAAGAATAATTCATCTCACTTTTTTGGATTCAGATTTGAAAATTCTTTAAATAATTAACATAAATATGTGATGGTCATGTTTCCTAATTCTTGAAAGTTGAGCTTGGCTGTCTGGTGTTTCTAAAGTAGACTTGCAAGAATTGTGACATCATTCCAAAGGTGACGTATTTCATAATAAAAATGACTGAGACTTGTTTAGTACCTTTTCTCCAAAGATTTCCAAAGTACATGCTAAACTTTACATGCCAATTATAAACTATTATATACAGGGGATCACATAACTCATCACTGAAATGCAGCCACCTCAAGGGAGAAGGCAAGTATAGAGAAGCATATATCTTACTTCAGGAGAGAAAATGAATTATATCGTAACCAACCAGTAGAATATAATTTCTAGATTTGGACTTAAGCCAAGACCCTGGGGAAAATCCCATTGACAATGAAAAAAAAAGTTATGGTATTTTTTAAACTCATAAATGATCAAGACCTTGGATTATATTTCATGTCAATAGACTGTACCTCCTACAGCACAATCATACCCGGGCATTATTTTAAAATTGAATCACCAGAGCAGCTTTCTTCACAGCTTAGGCATGATGTGATTTCCAGAGGAATCTAAAATAATATTATGCCTTTATGCAGGTTGGTTCTCTTTGCTTTTTCTTGACTGCTTCGTCCTCCAATTTTAAATGGAAAGACCCTTAACAAAGATTAAAAACAAAACAAAAAAACCCTTTAATTGATCAACTGAATTTATGAGATTCGTAGCTTCCAACTATCAGTGCACTAGACTTGAAAGATTCTTTAGCTTGTTTTTGCTTGTCCTTAATTTTTTTAAACCTGAAATAGTGAAAGTCAAAGAAATACAGCTAGACAATCATTGGGTAGAAGCAGAAGTGCTATGGCATGATTGTTAAGCTGTGAGACCTTTTTTTTTTTGTCATAACCCAATGATTTTTAGTGCCTCGGCACACTGGAATTTTCCCGCCACATGGAGCTTTCTTTGCACGATGGGTTTCTCAGCTGCAGAGAGAAACCCCCGGTGCAAAAAAGTTCCCGCCACACGTATGCAAATTTGTGTCCCACTATTGGTCAATTCTAAATTATTCCTACCTGGCAGCTAGCGATTGGTTTGCTAGCCGTATAAAAGGTTAGAGCAGTTTCCGCCCAAGTTGGAGGACTCCACAACCATCTCGTGGGGAACTCTAAGCGCGCTGTGGAGCCTAGCAAACTCCGCGTGTGTCTTGGAGGAGAACTTAGGGGCCTGATCAGCCTCTAACCACTCCCCGTCATCGTGAAAATATTGACGTACCCCCCGTGTTGAGCGCTCGTGGAGTCGTACACCGACGACTCATCTCGGTTCGGTTCGAAGAGAGATCTCACCTCTGTGTATTTGTGTGCAACTGTAATTCAAGCAAGTTTTCTTCCTGCACTGCGACCATCGGCAGTGTAAGTAAAGCTTTCTTTATACAACCAATACGCTTCCGTGCCTAACTCTATTCCATCGTGGAAAATACCCACCTGACGGTCCGGGCTACTGGCCATAGCCTTAGACCACCCTCGGCAGCCACATTTTTGTTTGTGTCTTTGAAGAACAGAAAGGGAAAGTCTGTTCGGAGAGGGGTAAAAACAACTTGCTCAAATTTTGAAAGAAAATAATTTTCTTTTAATAGTTAAGGACAAGCTAAGCCAGATAAAAACATTACTTTGAGGTTCTCATGGAAGCCAGAGTAGGGAAATGTAGAACAAACAAGTGTAAGAGATTCATATGAAGTCACAGAGCTAAAGCATTATACAGTCAAGCTCGTGAGGACAGTTGCAAAGGAATAAATAGGTAATTTAGGTAATTTATTATTATGTAATTTTATTACTACTGAAATACATATAACATCTGTTTCTGAGGCAGAACTTGGTATTCATGAGACTGCAATATAAGAAGGAACGTTTTAGCTTATGCTTACACTGTATGAAAGGTGTTGTGTCTTTCAGGGCGTCTTCATCAAAGTCTTCATGAAATTGTAGTTGTACGGGAGCGGGGTTGTGCCACCTGGAGCGGAGCTGTGTCTGTTGTAACCATCATGTTCTGTCCCATAAACCTTACCTGCCACGCCTGTATTTATGATTTAGAGAGGTACAAAAACACTTTGGGAGACAAAACTCAGTTACAGGCTCAGGACATCCGCTTGTCTTCGCAGGGCTCCGCTATCCCCATACCTTGCCCCAACCACACCAGATATTCCGGGCTTGATATTTCTAGCCTACTAGATAGAGGGTCCAATCTTAGTCTTGTGAGTCCACTAGTCAGGGTCCCCTGCTATGTTGGTTGCCTACCCCGTTCTTCCTTGCACAGGACCCAAGGCAGCCACCTCTTGGGTCTAGTCCTGCCCTTACCTTCAGGGTTGGGATAAACTCCCGCTCCTGAAGAGGTAATCCTGTCCACATCTCTTCTTCTAGAGTCCCAAAGCAGTTCTTTTCACTCCTTGGGACTGGGCTCACTGACAAAGGGACCTCCTCCGTCACGTCACCAGCTCCTCTCAGGTAAGTCCGGGGACCAAGGCTTTCCTCCAAGTCTCAGGGTTGGCTTCTCTTCTCATCCACTCTTGGTCCTTCCTCTTTGTGCACCTCACTCTCCCTCTCCCCGGTCCAACCCCCAGACACTCCCCCAGCATCCCCTTAAATTCTCCACTGTGTCCCCCATGGCAGCGTCTGATTTGCTCTCCTTGGGACACAGCTATTCTCCCTTTTCTTTCTCAGTGTGGTTCTTTTCTTTTCTGCCTGCTGCACTGTTTTTCTTCCCCCAGCCTCAAACTCCAGCAGGTGGGCTTGCCACGGCAGCCTTTGATCTGCCACGGCCCCAGCTGGTTCCTTTAATTAGTTGGGGTGCAACATCCTTTCTCCCTTGGCTTGACGTAGTTTCCTCAGTGTCCCCCGGTAAGTTTTGGTTCTTTACTTCACTGTGACAGGGTGTTTTGGCCACTCTGCTACAGTAATAAAGAGTCAGAACTCCAGCAGAGCAGTTTAATTACATATCTAATTGTTTCTTTAGGTGTGAATTTACTGGAATTGGAATGAAACAGACCCTAAATAACAGACAGGGGTGACTGAATCAATTCAGGAACGGAGCTGGATAGCATTACTTCCTTAAGTTCTTAAGAAATCACTTGGCAGACAGCAAAAGAATAAGAATATGTACACAGCAGGTAACAAGGAGATGCCCAAGTTATCCATGAAAGGAGTGGGATTGCTTCATATATTAGTACACACAAATGTGTATATGATGTTGCTTCAGAAAGTAATGACAATTTAAAAATAAAACCATTTTGTGTACAATGATTGTTTATGGTACACTTCTTGTGTACCATACACAAGATTGTTTGTTATCCACTTCTATACATAGTTGTAAAAAAAGGGTGCATTCAATGATGCTGCCATCAGTGTTCCCTGCTGATGTGTAGTTTTGTTCATTGAACAAAAATGATTTTGTTTCAAAATTGCCGTTACTTTCTGAAGCATCCTTGTCTATACTGGTGAAATAGTAAAAAAGGCAGGGCTGGGTGGCACCTTAGAGACTAACTCATTCAGAAAGGTGTAAGCTTTTGTAGACAACAAGCTATTTTCTCAGATGCTATGAAAAATAATGAAAAGGTGAAAGGTGGAAATATAGCTAGACAACCATTAGCCAGAAGCAGAAGTTATGGATCTGTCACAGGAGTAGGGTTGCTTCATATATATAATACATATTATTGTTGAAAAATAAGGGTCCATAGACAGGTTGGCAACAGCTGACATAATGACTTAAATTAAGTCAAAGTTACAGAAAACAATGAGAACTTCCAAAGGCACCCAACAAAGAGTAACCTTGACAATGGCAGTTTAAAATGGAATGGCCCAGATTGTCACCTGGCATTACTCTTGACTATACTGTTATCAAATACAAGGTAACAAAAATTCAGTGGAATCTTTTGATTCCATACACATTGCAAAAATATAAATTAACTATAAGTTAAGAAGAAAATAGACTTGACTATCATCATGGGCATGTCAAAGAAAATCTGCTCAGTGCACCATGACAGTCAAAATAAACATTATATCAGCATGTATAAATATGGGAAAGAAAATTATACTGGATATATTATAATGAAATTATATAAATGGGTGTTACATCATCACTTCCAGAAAGATGGCAGAAAAGAGCCCCAGAAATGGATGATAAAAATTACTAGAGGCTTGGAAAACTTTCATTTATGCAGAACAGATTTGGACGCTGTACAGGAGAAGACTGATGTAAACACAATAGAAGACTAGGAACTAATGAATACTAAAAAGTGAATTGAGGCAGAAAATGAAGTTGAAAGACAAAACTTAGAAGTGTAACAACATAAATATCTTTTTTACACAGTATAAAATTAACCTGCAAAACTTACATTTACTAGATACAATTAAAACCAGCAGCCTGGAGCAATTAACAGAAGGAATAGACATAAGGGACATGAACCTTCATGCTTTAAGCTGCCACTAAGTCATGGTTGGTAAAAGAAACTTCACCTATGAACAGGTTATTCCACAGTAGCACACTAAGTGTTTATTCTGGCAGTATTTCCCTGAAACACCTCATCTAGCGGGTGTTGATACTTCTAGAAAATGTACTTAAATTCTGCTGATTCACTGAACCAGGTTACACTTACCCAGGATATAAGGGAGATGGCAGCAGCTCTCTGAGAAAGATGAAAGTATAGCATTGAGTTGAACAATCCCAAGGAAGAAATCTTGGGAATAACCAAGCCTAGAGGTAAGATCTGAGCTGATCTTTAGGTTATCTTCTTGTTGTTACCCTGCTTAAAAACAAAACCCCAAGGAAACAGTGAAAAACAAAACCATTCCCCCCCGCACCCCAAACCACACATACCTATTTAGAGGGTGTTTCTTCCACCTTCTGAAATATATTAGCCACAGTCAGAAATTGTATACTAGGTTGAACAACTCACTGGTCTAATCTATATGTCAGTTTTTATATTTTTTGCTTAATATTCCCTATAGGTTTGTTTAGAGGCATGGGACATGTCTGTGCCATACCTGGTTGTACCACCAGGAAACAACCATTTGGTCTGGGTCCATGTGACCTAGTAAGGCATGTAGCTGCCGTAGAGTGGCCCTGTGCATAGGGGACAGATAAGTGCTGACAGAAGGGGGCACAACTCCATGCCACTGCCTCAAGGAGGGAGGCATAACTCAATGCTGCTGCCGGGCTGCTGCTGCTGCTGTACCCCATGCCCCGCTACTGGCGCAGTAATCATACCACCACTGCCACCTCCAATGCTGCCGGGCTTCAGCTCCAGCCAGGCTACAGCCCTGTACCCCACTGTAGGTGTAGAAATCTGGGGGACACATGCCCCGCCACATTCTCCCAATGTGTCACCAATGGCTTTGTGTGTCTGCAAGTGTCACCCCTGAGTACTTATTGACATGTACTTCGGATCACTCCGAAGTGACCACATGGCATCTTATCCAGGAGTTGTGTGTAGAGTGGGACCCAATGAGTGGAGCATGCTTTGTGGCAGAAACATTTTGCCCACGTGGTCTTATCCATGAGATTTTCTGGGCAATTCTTTCTGTTCATATATGCAAGAAGGTTAAGTTAGAATAGTATGCAGTTAAGCAGAATCAGTGTGCAATTATATTTTGAGTGGCAATTTTATCTCTGTATTTCAAGATGAACACCTAATAAAGAAGATATTCGGATTTTTATTTCAAAACAATATTTCATTTTTTATACAGTGATATTTGACTTCCCTGATTACTGAAACTTTACTAGTGGTGACATTAGACAGCTTCCTACTAAAATGCTCTATGTTGATGTAGGTACAAGAAAAGTGCATTTTATCATGAGTACCAGAGGAGAAGGTGTTGTTCAAGGCATTTGAGTGCTATGTAAGCAAACATTTTGACAGGCCTGTAGGAAAAGCTCTAATGTTATTCCCAAAACCTCCTGTCTTTACATACTTACATACTTAATTCATAACCAGTAAAATCTGTTATAATATGACAGTGTCATGTGCTCATAGCAGGTTGTTTCTGGAATCATGTGGCATTCAGCCTAAAAAGGATGACAGAATTTGGCTCATATGGGAAGATTTTGTCTTAATGCAAGAAAATCAAGTTGTCTGCCATGGAAATATTATAATTTAGGCAAAGTTCTACAGCTAGGAAACTACATTCTCTATGTTTTTTGTGTAGCACCAGACATCTATTAGCACTCAATAAATTATTAAATCTTAACTTAGAATTTTGTGGGTTTTGCAGGTTTTCAAGTTAATCTTTCAGCAAGACTTTTCTTTGCACTCGTACATTTCTTAGGTTTCTTAGGGAATGGAAAAGTGAAAGGTGAAAAGAAACGAGGAGCTAAAGAATGAGGTGGGAGGGAAATGAGAAAAAAATAAGTGTGGTAGGACAGTTGAGAAGTAGCTTTTTCTGGCTAGGTTAGTTTGCCCCAGAATCAGTATGTGTGATCTCTTGGAAATGTTATTGGTTTGAGAGCCTTTTTCCAACATGAACAGTCTCCTTAAGTTCTATGTCTTTTTTACACACACACGCATGCACGCATGCACCCTATAAATGTATTTTTAAAGGAAATATTAAAACAAAATATGTTAAAATTAGACAAGAATAAATGAAGTGATGCAGAAAAGCAGTTGTGTTCCAGTTAACATTTAATCAAGATCTCTGCTTTCATCTTGTTAGATCAGAGATTTTCAGTTTGGGGCATTTTATATTTCCCTTTGAGATGGTAGAGGTAAAGGAGAGGAACAGCAGAGGGAACAAAAACTGAACTCTAAATTCACACTATACCATCTGAAAAAAGGCATATGAAGGGGTCTTATGTTTTCCGCCTTTGAGATTGGTTGGGGAGTTAAATGGAGGGATGCAAAGAGATGGGTGATGTGGTCAATGGGATAGGATAGTAGTATTTTGAATAGGTGGGGCAAAACACTTCCTTACAGTAACCATTAAAGATGTCACTGATGCTCAAACAGTGTAGAGGTGCTTATGAAACATTAGTACTTAATGTTACCTGAGTGTGTATGAAATCTGAAATATGTATGAAGAGGACTGCTGAAAGTATCATCATCAATAATCACTTGATTTGAGGATAATCTCTCTCATGGGTCTTGAGTTGATTTAAGAGTCCAATCCTTGAGCCACAGATCCATACACAGAAGCTACAGATCTTTCCACAGGCTGTAGGCTGGATTCTTCTAATATTCCTCCCTCTACTCTCTCTTCTCTGCTTTGAGGGCAAGACGCTTTACCTCAAAACAGGCGGTGGCACTGTTGGAGTTGGTTGGCAGCCAGCTCCTCCCAACTTTTGATGTCAGCATCCATTTTCTTGAGGTATGTCTCCAATATGTCCTCGTAGCATTTCCTCTTGCCACCATGAAAGATCTCAGGCCATTACTAAGATGAGATTAGAGCACTTATTTTGAGAGTCAGACATCCGCACACAATGTCCAGGCCAGTGAAGTTGATGCTTGGGGATCACCAACTCAGTGCTGAAACATTGGCTTCAGCAAGGATGCTAGCATTTTTGCAGCAGTCTTCCCATTTGATGTAGAGGATTTTCCGGAGGCATCATTTATGACACCTCTGCAGGGCTTTGAAATGTGGGTAGGTCACCTACATTTTACATCTGTAAAGGAGGATGGGGATGACAACTGCATTGTAGACCTTGGTGTCTTTCCAGAGATCCTGATGAATAAAGATAAGCCAAGGCAATTTCCCAAAGGAGCTACTTGTGCATAGGATTCTATACTAGATATCCTCAGCAATGTTCAGTTTTTGAGAGAAGTGGTTATTGAGGTAGGGGAAGTGCTTGACTACCTCCAGGGTCTTTCCCCCAATAGTAATTTGGGGATGGGAGTTGTCACATTCATGGCCTGATAGATACTGATAGAGCACTATAGTATTCCTGATGTTGAGAGGACCAAAGTTTCGGCAGGTTTCTCTGAAACGATCCAGCACAGTCAGGAGGTTTTCCTTAGTGTACGCAAGGATGGCACAGTTGGCATATTGCAGGTCAAGGATGGTTGTTTTGAGTACTTCGGTCTTTGAACGAAAACATCCCAGTTTGAAAAGCTCTTCATCTATTCAGTATTCTATGTTAATTCCAGAAGGAAGATGTTCCTTAATGAGAACCAGGATGACTATCAAAAACATGGAGAACGGAGTTGGGTGATACCACATCCTTGCTTGAACCCGACTTGGATGACAAATAGATCTGTCTCCTATCCTCTATGTAGAATAGTTGCAGTCATCTGGTCATGGAGAAACCTCAGGACCTTGATGTACTTTTCAGGACATCCGGCTGTAGGTGTTCTATAGCTTAAGGCCCTTCCCAAGGCGCCACCAGCCTACTGGCAGTGGCAGGATGGGACCTGGACTAGATTGTGTGGCCTGCCTACTTGCTGTTGTTCCTTTCCTGCCACGGCTTTGATGTTATTACTTCTGGGAGGCAGTTCCCCATAGGCAGTCTTTCTGGTCCAGCACCCTGATCTCTTCATGGGGCTCCAAACCTCCCCTTTACCCCACTCTAACTACATCCAGTCCCTGACAAAGATGGACAAAGCCAAGACTCACTGATGTTATCTGATGGTGTGGGTTATAATAGCAGCCTCTGATAGTGGCCTGTAACCCAGCTGGCCTTCACTCTAGTCCTTGCCTCCTCTATATAGTACAATGGGGTCTACAGCTACTCTGCCAACTTCTTTAATCTTGATAATATGTATAACTCAATTCCCTGTAAACCAAAGTCAGAACCAAAAAAGGTGGCAGCCTCTGCTGTTTTACTGCCCTGCCTCTTTGGAGGTAATTCCTTCCCAACAGAGTCCTTACTGGACAGTCAAATTTATTTGGCCTGACCCTATGGTCCAGGGCACTCTACAGACCTCCTGGCCTCAAAGCTCCCATGCCCATCATCATCGAGCCTGACCAAGTCACCACAGTCCTCTTGTTGTCTCAAGCCCTCTCGGTCTGTAGACTCAAGTCCTGGGGTGTACTCCTCTTGTCAGTCTCTCACCCCTGGGATGGACAAGGGCTTCCAGGAGGGAAATGCATCCTGGCACTTGAACCCCTCACCTAATCTAACACTGCCCAATTTCCCTCTGACTTTATAGTATTCTTTGCCATCATGTGTCACACTGGAGCTGCCTGTCTCTGCTCTGATGTTTACTAGCAGCTGTATCAAAGAACCAGCATTTCTCTGAATGTTGTGCTGGTCAGGTTGGTCTGCTGGTTCTGTTCTGGTGGCTGGCTGCTCCCTATCAGGGAACTGCTTCAGTGTTCCCACAGCACCCACTGACCACCCTACTCCACCCCTCTTCGCAGCCAGAAATATTCTTTCTGGCATGCTCTCTGCCAATCTGGAGGGTCAGGCTGCTCCAGGTCTCTGCTCACTGCTCCCAGGAACTGCTCTCACTGGAGTAAGCCGGGAATGCTGGTCGTCCTGCTCACTCTCTTCTCCCCTCTCAAAAGGCTTTGTGATTGATGGACTCAAAGTACTTAGTAAGATTAATGAAGGTTCTATACAGGTCTTGATGGTGTTCCCAACACTTGGACCTGATGGGAAACAAAAAGTATATCAATTGCCCCCTGGGATGGTCTGACACCACAATGAAATTCTAGAAGGGCTTAGTCAGCAAGAAGTAGAAGACAGTTCAGGAGGATGTGTGTGAAGATTTTCCCTGTTGTGAAGAGGAGGGTGATACCTTGATAGTTCCCACACACACACATCTCATTTTTTGAAGACAGTCATGATGCTGGCATTTCTCAGGTCCCCAGGGATCTCTTTGTTCCAAACATATAGAATGCATTTATGGAGTCTCAGTACCAATTCTTTGCTGCCAGTCTTGAAGATTTCAGCAGGTATGCCTTTCAGTCCAGTAGCCTTGTTGTTCATAGTTCCCTTCATGGTACACTAGACTTCTTCTAGGAGAGGAGGGTTGGTGAGGGATCTGTTTTCAGGGTGTTGGAGGATGGACTCGATGATGGTATCTGTCACAGTTGACTCACTGTTCAGAAGTGCCACAAAGAGTTCTTTCCACCTAGCTTGGATAGGTTCATTATCTTTGAGGAGCATTGAATCATCCGGTGATTGCAGGAAAGTAGGATTATAGGAAGTTGAGCCATACATGGCTTTCATTGCCAGGAGAAAGCTACACATTATTTTGCCATCACTGATTTTTTTATTTCCTAGATCCTCCTCTGAGCTTTGGTTTTGAGAAGCTGATATATCTCCTTCTTCTGTTGAGATAAGGTATCAGCTTGCTAAGCAGAATGAACTCTTTTCTTTTGGTTAAGGAGGGTTTGGATCTTGGTGTCGCTTTCCTTGAACCAGTCTTGGTATCAGTGGGTGGTATAGCCAATGGATTCAACACAGGCCAGATGGATGGCAGTTTTAATCTGTTTCCCGAGTTTCTCAATGTTGCCTTCATTTGTGGAAAGGGTACAGAGCTTTGCATGAAGAGGATTAGTCAGTACATGGTCAAAGTTAGCGCAGAACTGTTCTTTGATGTCATTGTCAGCAAAAAGCATTGGGATGTATGCACTGATGATGGTGATGTGCTGATTATTGCTGAGCTTATGATGGAGGGTCATAAAATGTTTGTTAATGACCACAGAGATGTCCATAATTTGACTGATGAGCTGATTCTTGCTGGCAAAGCTGACGTCATGAATACATCTGTCCTGGTCTGGTTTCCTCTTCCAGAAGGTGTAGCCTCCACCCTCTTCCCTCAGCTGGCCCTCATCTGGTCATCTTGTCTCACTCAGAGCTGAAATGTCAATGTCATATCTCACTAGTTCCTTGGAGACAATGGCAGTTCTTTCTAGTTGTTCATTGCCTTGGTTATCAAGATGCGAACATTCCATGTTGCAAAAATCATTGTCTTATGATGTTTTTGACCACAGAGAGAGAGAGAGAGATCCTGCTATACGTAGGTATCCAGCCGGGAGCAGGTAAGACAACCTAGGTTTAGGGCACCTTCCCCATGTAGAGTGAGCAGTGGGGACCCTAGTATTGCTCAGTCATAGTAGCAAATACAGAATTGTCTCAACCCAGGTGCAAGATGGCCATCAGGCTATGGCCACCTGCATGCAGATTTGTGGTTGGAGACTCCTGGATTCACTAGGTCTGTCTCCAGCACCACTGGTCCATCACTGCAGGGCTTTCGAAAGTTGATATAGGAGAGTATGTTTTTTCCTATGGTAGAAGCCTGCACATGACTTTGTGTGACATAAGGAAGCTGGTGCACAGAAACAGCAACTACATGATCTTGACAAGGTGGAGATCTGAGCCTAGTGGCAAGGGAGAAACCTAGACAACAAGAGACATCTATCTTGCAGAAGCTTTCTGCCATCTGTACAGCTGTTGAATTCCTGACATCTTCTTCCACCTGAGGACTTGGGGTTGTACCATCCCTCAGGCCTGATCATCGTGGGTGACCCTGCCAGGAGTGTGAGATTCTGGGTGATAGCTCTGGGGATCACTGGGACACAAACCTCTCTACCACTGCAAAGTTTTGGTCCATGGAGAGGTGCTGAAAACACTGAAAAATGCAAGAACTAGTGTTGATAAGGGGGTGCAATTTTGGACTTGTATTTCTAATTCAGAATCTGTTGAAAAACCCACTCCAATGTTTGTAGATGCTTAATTTTAAGACATGCCATAGTCCCAATGCCACCTTAGAAATGCTCATTAAGAACATGCTAGTACATAGCTATATTGCTGTCCATGTGTAGCCCAGCAACAAAGGTAGAAGGTGCCAGCCATGGCAAATAACCTTAATATGGTGCTCTCTAGAAGTGGTACAGATCTCTTTAGGTTTTTTAAAGTTAGCCTATGATTTGGTAGGCACCTATCTGCCTGATGGAAGCTACTAGGTGCCAACTGTTTTTGAAAATTCAGGCCTTCTCATCTGATCTTAAGCATTTGATACATTTGATAAGCATCTACATATGGCTGGCACCTTCCCGCATCTACATATAGGTTCCCACACATGTCCAAGTTGCAACAGAGTCCATTGATCCTGGATCGGCCTTGTCACCCATCTTCAGAACCACAGATAAAGCAATGGAAGACAATCATCCTTGACTGTGAGGGATTGTTGGTGAGATATAGGTTCAAGAACTTTAGACTTCCATTTTTTAAAAACATAGCCAAAAACAATGCAATGCAATACCAAATTAGTGCTAAGTGATTTTATTATTAACAGATTTACTATTTCTAAGGTATTTCCTGAGATAGGTATAGTTTTCTTAAAAATACAGGAAACCTATG
Source organism: Alligator sinensis (assembly GCF_000455745.1). Lineage (NCBI taxonomy): Eukaryota > Metazoa > Chordata > Crocodylia > Alligatoridae > Alligator > Alligator sinensis. Next base: position 1,183,800 of record NW_005841990.1, read on the forward strand.
TACCTATAGTTGTGTAAATAATCCATTCCAGTAGATTAAAATTGGTTTGGAATCTGCCCAGTCCTGCAAAAATGTCAACAAAATAATTGAAACCAATCCTAACAGAATTAAAATGTATCAGTGAAACATTTCCTAAAAACATACTCTTGTTTGTTTGTTTTTCCTTTTCTGTCCTGTCCTGTTCTATTTTTTAAAATCAATTACTGATGGGAAAACTAATAATTGAAGGGACATTGATCTTGAAATTAATGCTTGTCCACTTTCTTGTAACACTGCTTTGGGAAGGGCTTAGAGGTTAAACCTCGATATGTTTTCCAGTTCATTTAGTCATCTGAGTCAATCTTTTCTGTAAAGTAGTTTGATTGATCATCATACTCAAGAGTCTAGAAGGATTTATGGCATGTCTGGTTTTCACAGAAGTCTTGTAATTTTTATTGAGCTATTATAAGTAGACAGGAAAATCTCCTGGTCTGAATTTCACATTACTCAATGGGAACCTTTCACTAAAATACAAGGATTTGTTTGCACTGCAGGGTGTCTTTCAGGATTTGATATGTAGTACACCAAGAACAGCTGTAGTGTAAGTGATTTAAGTGTAAGAAATGTAGCAGAAGTCATACTTCACTGGTATGCACTCCTTGTGGTTTTAATTATACTGTAGTTTAGACTTTAAAATAGATTTTTATTTGTAAAGAAAGTTACAACATTACAACTAAGAGGGGCATACTGTTAAATTACAAATATGTTATAAGTAAGAATAATAAAAGCTCCAGAACAGCAAGGTCTAGTTTTTATGTTCTTTTTGATTTACTCAACAAGTTAAGAGAACTGGGATAAATAAGTTATATAAGGCCTAGTCAAAGTGCCTTGAAGTCAGTAAGAGCCTACATTGACTTCACATTGGTATGGATCTACAGTAGTCTTAGAGGACTACTAAATAGATTATGCATTTTAATATATTGAAATAGTAATTTTATATATTCAAATAACATTAAATATAGATTGTGTATTTTAATATATTCAAATAGTTAGAACCGATTTATCCTTTCTGTTTGTGATGATTTGAGGAACTTGCCTATGTAAAAATTATGAATACTATTTGAGATTAGGAACTTGTTGTATGTTTAGGACTTCAAGATTACCTCCATTGTGTTCTTGCTTCCATGCTAAGGAGACAGGAAGCTCTCCTGAGTCTCTGTCTCTGAACAGGATAGTTACTAAAAACTGTGGCAGAGCACCAGTGGGGTGCTTGCCACTCTGGGGCTGTTACGATCTCTGTGGAAGCTTGCTTGCAGAGCGGCGGGGAAAAGCCTCCCCCAAGAACCATTGCAAGGGGGAAGGTGGGTGGCAGAGCACATCTGGTGTCTCTGCCACTTTAAGAGCTGGCGGCAGGTGATGCCCCATCTCAGATGAGTGGCCATTTTAGATCCAGGCCAGCAGAGCTGGAGGCAGCAGTTTGCTGCCTGACACCATGGAAGGAACATCTCCTGATGCAGCTGCTGCTCCTGCAACAACTAGGAAGTAAGGGCAGGAGCTTATGGGGATGGCTTGGAGGCTCCTGGTCATGGGTATGACTTGAAACCACCCTGTGGGGGAAGGGTGGCCTGGTGGGGCTCCTAGTGGAGTGGGAGCCCCCAGGAAATGCCAGGACCACCTTAACTGCAGGTCCTGCCTTTGGGTAGGTTGTTTAACAGCAGAGGCAGTAGAGGGCCTGGCATACCCCAGTGTGACACCTGAGCCCTGTGGGTGGTGGGTAGTGGGGCCAGGCACTGCTGTGGCCACCTGAGCCTGTGTGGGGCACAAGACCCCGGAGAGTGAAAGTTGTGGGCCAGGCATGCTGATGAGTGGCACCTGAGCCCCTGGGAGTGTTCAACACCTGGTCCCAGAGTAATGGATGGAGTATGTGCCTCATTGGAGGTGGAAGTGCAGAGTGGGGTGCAGAGGGGCACCTGAAGGCCTGCACAAGATTTGCAGTTGTGAGGCCCTGGAGAGAAGGGCGAGCAGAGAGTGGTAGTTGTGAGTCCCTGCAAAGATGGGGGCATGAGGTAAGGCCCTGCTAGTAAGGGGCATGAGTTGGGTCCCTGCGAGCAGGGGGCTTGAGTGTAGATCCAGCTAGCATGGGGGCCAAGTTAGGTCCAGTTAAGCCTTCAGGTACCTGAGGCCACAGGTGGGCCTGAAGCTGAGTTGGGGGGGTGGCAGAAGAGGAGCCGCAGGTAAACAATGGGGCGAGTCAGGAGCCCCTTGATTGGGTCACTCACCCAGCTGCTCTCAGCAAGAGACCAGAGTCAGAGTTGGACCGGTGTTCTGCAAACTTCCCAGTGCTTGCTCAGATGAAGGTAGCGGGAGATGCCCAAAAGGCTGCATGCTTGCTGGCTGGGGAGTGAAGGAAATCAAGCCTGAGGACCCCCCTGGAAAAGGGCAGGGTGAGTGTGGTCCCAGGGAAAGGAGGGGTGGTATAAGTGAGGCCCAGGAAGGGCAGTATGAAAGAAATTGGGTGAGAGCCAGTGGAGTGAGAGGGAGGCAGTATGAGTGTGGCCCATAATAGGGCAGAATGCAAGAGACCTAACACTGTGCTGAGTTGGGGCTGGCCCCAGGCCATCTGTTAGAAACATCTGCTCGGATGTTGAAGGAGGCTCATGGCCCAGCCCGGACGCCAAAGGAGGGACGTGTGCAGCAGCACATGTAAGCCCTCAGTTCCTCCCAACCCCACCAAGAGGAGTGGGAGCGATGAGACTGAGCCAGCAGCAGCAACAAGGTAAGCCGGGCGGGGGGAAAGAGGGAGGAGGAGCTGGGCCAGCTGTAGGGAATTGGGAGGGATTTTTTCTCCCCTCCCGTCCCTATGTAGCCGTGCTGGGTGGGAGCCATATGAACAGGCCTTGCAAACAGGTACACTCTTCAGGGGTACGCTGGAGTTTACATGGGAGTTTGTGCAGGGGGGTAGGGAGGAGCAGGAGGGACCTGAGACTCCACGTGTTGGCCACCTCGGACAAGGACTTCAGGTGAGTAAGTGAGGAGGAGGGGTACTATGGGGGTGGTGACACGGAGTGTAGCCAGGAATCCTGCCCCGGCGCTGCCTCCAGCCCAGAGCTCCTGTGAGGCTTCTACTCAGGGCCTTTGGGTTGGCAGTGCCCTGGCCCCATGTCTGTGGGGGCTGCCTAGCAGGAGCTCTAGGGGCCAGAGGTGGCAGATGGCCCAGGAGTCCCTTCACCTGTCCCATGTGTGCCAAGCTTAAGGCCCTGGAGGGACAGGTGAGGGAACTCCAGGCAGAAGTTAGCAGGCTGTGGGGGATCAAGGAGACTGAGGAAGAGATTGATGGGTATTTCCATTCTCTGCAGGATCACACACCTGGAGGGAAGGTGTCACAGGAAGATATTGATGCAGACCGATGGCAGATAGTCACCTCCAGGGCTAGATGTTGCACTGCCAAGATGACTCCCTCAGTGCAGCTCGAGAAAAGATATGAGGCCCTGACATCACTGGCAGAGAGCACAGCAGTGGAGGCCACACCCACAGCACCACCAAGCAACCTGTAGGACAACCATGCAGCCAAAGGAGAAGACGGTGGGTCATCATGGTGGATGACTCCCTCCTGAGAGGAACGGAGGAAGCCATCTGCCACCCGGATCCCACAGGACAGGAGGTATGCTGCCTGCCCAGACCCTGGATTCGAGAAGTCACAATGAGGATTCCAGACCTGATTAGGCCCTCATCCACGTGGGAATGAATGAAGTGGCCTGGAGTAATCCAGGCAGGGTCATGAGTGACTACATGACGCTGGGAACCAAGCTCAGAGGTTCGGGGGCACAGGTGCTCTTCTTATCCATCCTCCTAGTCAGCAATTATGGACAGCACCACAGCAACTGTGTTAGAGAGGTCAACTTGCAGCTTTGGACCTGGTGCCATCATGCAGGGTTTGGATTCCTTGACCACAACCTACACTTCCAGGATAGGGCCCTATTTGGACGAGATGGGCTACATCTCTCTCCAAGAGGTAAGAGTCCATTTTCTTGCAGGTTGGCTGGTCTCCTATGCAGGCTTTAAACAAGGTTTGTCGTGGGAGGGGGATGTTGATGACAAAGCGAAGCCAGGAATGATGAACCAAGAACCAGGTGCTGGAACAGTCTAGGTAAGTACCAAGGGTCTTAAGCATTAGGATGGGGAAGTACCACTAAGGGCCACTAAGTATCAGGATAGGGAAGTATTAAGGACACTGACTGGGGGGCTTAGATGTTTCTATACTAATGCTAGGAGCATGGGGAACAAGCAGGAGGTGTCCCAGCCACCAGTGGGAGGGTTCAGGATTGAGAGAGTGGTCGGAAGTAAAAGGTAAGAAAGCTTTATTGACTTAACAAACACACAACTATACGTAGTATAACAAGACCACAATGACAGACAATAACAATTCACGTCAGCAACTTATTGGCAGTCCCCTCTGATGCCTGATGTATGACAAGTTCCTCTTCTATAAAGCTCAGCGAAGTCGGGCATCCCTGATCTGTGCTGTCCAAGGGGTACCGGGAAGGATCCAAGTATTCAGTCCTTGGGCTCCTCGAGATCCACTGGCCCACCAAATCCAGGTCAGCAGCTAATCTTTAAATTAGTAGCTTCTCTCACAATGCTGTGTCTTCCTTCTGCTGATTTCCGGATGTGCTAGCCAATTTATAACTTCTGAGCTACGCTGTTGACTCGCAGCCACTTGTACATTCTTACACTATGAACTTTCCTTATGACTGACCAATAGCAGTACAAGCCTTTGCATTTTCCTCATAAGGTTAATTTTAACTGTGTCCCTACATACAAGGCCTCCCTACATAAAAGGCCTCACTAATCTTTTACTTTAATTAAACTCTTAGTGGCAACATACAGCTCACAATGCATGAACAAACAACAAGAAACACCTGGTCTAATCCTCACAGAGCATTCAGCAAGCACCTTCACCACACAGACACAACTTTTAGCTGTCACAGGAGGAACTTGCAGTCCTGCTTGCAAACAAAGAATTTGACCTAGTTGAGCTAACAGAAACCTGGTGGGACTCACAACTGGGCAATGGGCATTGAGGACTAGAGGCTGTATAGACAAGATAGAACGGGTAAAAAATGGGGAGGGAGTGTTGCTCTCTATGTTAAGGATCAATATACATTTTCTGTAGTTAAGTTGGGCCTAGTTGAAGGACAAATTGAGATACTATGGGTCAGATTACAGGGGGATTAGGGAGAAAGGGACTTGGTAGTGGGGGTCTATTACAAACCCCAACACCAGGGGGATGTGTTAGACCTAGAATTCTTGAAACTGCTCTCAGAGGCAGTGCGCTCAAAGGACCTAGCCAGGTCTGCCTGTTCATGGAAGTTTCTAACCCGCTTACAGGACCTGCACCTAACCCAGGAGGTAAATGTTCCCACTAGGGGAAATGCCTTACTGGACCTGGTGCTGGCCACAGGGGATGACTTGGTGGGGGATTTGCAGGTACAAGGTAACCTAGGGGATAGTAACTACCTATTGATAGAGTTCACTATCTAGAGAAAGGTGGGGAAAAATAAGTAGCAGGGCTGAAGTGCTAGACTTCAGGAAGGCCAACTTCAACAAGTTCAGGAGATTAGTTGGGGAGGGAGAGATGGGAGTCCAGGAAGGGTGAGCATTTCTCAAGGGACTGATCCTGCAAGTACAGAAAGGGACCATACCAGTACACACAAAGGGAGACAAAAGAGCTAAGAAACCCTCTGGGTTCA
>NW_005841990.1:1189543-1195335 GCF_000455745.1 Alligator sinensis
CCCAGGAGAGCCTGGAAGGGAAAAAAGAGGCCTACAGGCTGTGGAAGCAGGGGGCAGCCACAAAGGAGGAGTATACCTGTTTGGCTCAAGCTTGCAGGGAAGCAGTGAGGAGGGCCAAGCAGAAAAGGAGCTTAGGCTGGCAGCAAAAGTTAAAGATAACAAAAAGTCATTCTTTAAATACATAGGAAGCAAAAAAGAAAGCACAGGACAACATAGGGCCTTTTAAAATGAACTAGGGCAACTTAGGATGGCCAAAACAGAGCTCCTAAATGATTTCTTTGCATCCGTGTTCCTGGACATGGATACAAGCATGTGCCCCAATGGGACTTTAGGTAAATGTGAGACGGATACCAACCCACCAACTGTTAGCGCTGACCTAGTAAAAGGGCACTTGGAGGGGCTGGATGTATTTAAGTCAACAGGCCCTGATTATCTTTATCATGGGGTACTCATGGAATTAGATGGAGTCATAGCAGTACCACTGGCGTGACTGAGCACTCGTGGTGCTCAGGACAGGTCCCGGAGGACTGGAAAAGGGCCAATGTGGTCCTTATTTTCAAGAAGGGGAGGAGGGAGGAACCAGGTAACTATAGGCTGGTTAGCCTTACCTCTATCCTTGGAAAGACCTTTGAGAAAATTGTTAAGGATCACATTTTTGGGGGCACCAGAGGGTAAAGTAATGCTAAGGAACAACCAGCATGGGTTCATAGCAGGCAGACTGTGCCTGACTAACCTGGTTTCTTTTTACAACTGGGTCACAAAATGCTTGGATGAAGGAATAGAGGTTGATGCTATTTACTTGGATTTTTAAAAGGCCTTTGACACAGTGTCTCACCTAATTCTTATAAATAAACTAAGCAGTTGTAATGTAGATTATTACACAGTCCATTGGGTGGGAAAATTGGCATGCAGTGTGGATCACCTTCCCACCTTGCACCTGCACAGCAGCTGCCCCATGGCGCAGGTGCAGCGTGGCTCAGCAGGGCACCGTGTGCGGTCTGGGAACTGGGGCCGCTGGGGCTGAGCACTGCTGGGCTCTGGCTGACACATGGAGGTGCCCCAGCTCCCAGACAGCACACAGTACCTTGTCAAGCTGTGCTGCACCCGTGCCATGGGGCAGCTGCTGTGCGGGTTCGATTCCCAAATGCCCCGTGCTACGTCGGGGGGGGCTGTGCCACAAGCTCTCAATCCCTGTTGCCAGAGCCGGTAAGCATGAGGCTTTTTTTTTTTTTTTTTTTCAAAGTGCCGTAGCCTGGGCTGGGTGGGGGATGAGGCTGAGCAGGGCAGCCATGGGGGCTTCTCCCACGACTCCTCTGGCTCTGCCTGCCTCTGCCCCAGAGGGGGAACCACGGGGGCTATGCCCTGCTGCCACTTGCCCCACCAGCACGGTGGGAGGGCGGGCGTGATGCAGACATGGCTCGCTCCAGGTGGCAGCAAGGCATAGCCTCCTCTCCCAGCACTGCCACGCCTGTATCAACTCTGGGAGTGGGGGCTCTGCCCTGGTGTCACTTGCCCCCTTCCACCCAGAGCAAACTGTGCCCACATCCCGCTCGCTGCCCCAGCTGGGCAAGCAGCAGCAGGGCAGATGCCCCACTCCCAGCGCTGCCACGCCCGCATCCCATGTGCCCCCACCCCTGCTGGGCAGCTTGCCTCAGCCCCAGTCCCTTCCTCCCTCATGCCCCTTCCCTCCCCCAACCCCAAAGGACTTATCAACTGGAGGCAGCTGGTCTCCCAATTTTTTCAATTCGGTTTTAGAGAATTGGGCCGAATCTCCTCCAAACCTAATTGGCTACCAAAGCTTCGCTCAGCCCTAATAAATAAGGACCAATTGATGTGGTGAGTGGGTGGTGAGAGCCTCTCCAATAGGTGAATTATAAAACAACTCATTCACTAGATGAGCCAGCAAAAGTGGGAATGTTAACCAGTAATTCCTACAGACAAGTGATCAAAAAGTACTGATTGGTAGCCTGGGAACCCAGGTAAGACAAGATGTCCAGGAAGATCATGGGCCTAAGCCCAGATAGGCATAGGGGAGGTGGGGCCCTGTGAAGAAAAAGCTTGCCCTCAACTCCTACCACTGACTATGATATACATCTTACCTCCTTTCTTTTCTCTTTTATTCCTTTGAACATCAAGGTATGGTGGCTGAACAACAAGGGAGACTCTGAAGTGGGGGAGTAAGTGAGCAAGTGAGACATCTCCAGGATATGCACTCCAAAACTGTGACAATATTAATGTAAACTAGACTACCTTTTTATGGATTTAAATGAAAATGTTAGCCTCAAGCACCAAGTCTCCGGTATATCTTTTTCCTAAAGTGGGGGTGTCAAACATACAGTCTGTGGAGATGCTCTGTCTGGTCCATGAGGCTACTGGTAGGCCACCAGAAATTAGAAGGCATGGCCAGGGGGCTTGGTTTTCTGCAGAATCAAGTGATACAGCCCTAGTCACCCTTTGGCCATATCACCTGTAGCCACTGCTCCAACCCTACCCCTCTGCCCCCAAGCCTCCATTGCTGATCCCTGTTGCATGCCGTATGCTGGAGATGGAATTAGACCTGCCACCGTGACATGGGACAGCATGCTTCAACTCCAGCATATGGTGGAGACTGGAGCTGCCACCACATCCTAAGTCAGACCCAGAGCTGCTCTGCTATCACATGCTTCAGGTTAGAGCCAGAGCTGCAGCCACCACTGGTATAGCTTCCTCATGACGCAGGCTGGATATGGGCTGCAATGAGTCCCAGGGTGGTCCATATCTAGCCCTGGGGCACTAAGTGAGTTTGACACCCCTGCTCTTAAGAGTTCCTATTGGGTTATAGTGCCCCTGCCACTCTAGGGCTCTAAAGCCATTTCCAAATGTCTGAACTTTGCCTATATATATACTTTGAAATACTAGTTTTAAAACTGTAATAACAAAAGTGTAACCCAGTCAAACAAAATGTTGGTGAGACAGCAATGCTCTTTAAGAATCAAAACATGTAAATACCTACCCAAACAATGCCATTACTTATTAGGTCCAAAAGAACTGAATATAAAAGAAAAATGCAATAAACGTTTTTTGCTGGTGATAGTTTTAGTATGTATAATGAAGATGATGAGATTAAGGGAATGCTGAAAGATAGTTTTGTCAATTTGACTGGCCAGTGCCATTCTCCTGAATATAATTAATTTTCCTGAAATATGCCAAATGTAACAATTTAGAGCTGTACCTCCAATAAAAAAATCCAAATCATTACATTTTTTTATTGGTAGTTTAATTTATGACAAGATTGCTATTGCTATAATTACTTTGGATTAATGAGCAGCTAAGGCTAATGGTCTTTGGCAGTGCCTTGGCCTTTCATCTCTGTCCAGTCAATCATTAATCCCTAGGAAATTTCCTGCACCTTGATTTGTTATTACTTACCTAATCCATGTATAAACCTCAGGTTCTACAACCAACATCTTCACAGATGTTGTCCTCTCTAATACACGGGGAGAACACCAGGAGTGCTTCTTGATCCAAGAACCTTATTTTCACTGCAATGTAAACATTCTCCTAGCATAAGAGCTGAGCTTGAATTTCAGAAATGCAACTTCTTTCCAGAGTCAGTATTTCTCAGGAAATCCCTTTTGCCTCATAGATCTTGTAACTGAATTTAAACCAAGACAAACTGCAAAAAAAGATATAAATTAAGGTAGTAAGGCAAGTATAGCAACCCCTGTATCATTAATTAGGAAATACTTTTTTTTAAATTTGTAGTCTGTTTGTCTTGATTCAGCTTCCAACCATATTTGCTCAAATCCAAGACAAGTGTGTTCCCCCTCCTCCCCCCAGTCAACATGGGAGAAGAGAAGTTTAATCTTCTATTGGAGTACCGGCCCTGGGCATGAAGCAGCTCAGCTTTAGCTTCAGCCCTGGTCAGGGTGAGGAGATGGAATTGTGGGGCAGACAAATCTGTAATTTCCCATATATCGAATCTAACGACAGGGGGGTCATCTTATATTCAAAGTTGTCTTGGATTTGGGTAAATGTGGTTTCTTGTTGTGCTTTTTTTTTTTGTGTGCCTAGATTCTACTATATCTACATTGGGAAAATTATTCCTGAATGTGCAGGACTGTGTTTAAAAAGCTTTTTCAAGAGCCATTAGAATCAATGGTTGTGTTGCAAGTGACATCCTGTGTGTATGGCCATAAAACATTCATTGTAGCTGTCAGTAGGAGCCTAGCAAACACTTCCAAACAAATACAAAGACTTATTTGTTCAGCTACAAATGTATGATTTACAAAAAGTAAATAAAGAAAGAAATTAAAAAATACAAATCTGGGAGACATCCAATGATTGTAGGTACTCCCTTAAGAACATTTGACAGAAAGGCACAGGAGCAAAGTCTGAGACTGTAGCCTAGTGGTTTTGGTATTCAGACAGGAAGGGGGAATCCTGTTTTATTTCTGTTTATATGTTTTATATTATCTAGTCACTGGATAAAAACATGCCAAGGAAACAGGGACCCGGACCTAGGTTCTGGCCTCTACTCATTACTATTAGGCTACAGACATGTTCTTTTTTGCTTCCTTTCCTTCTGAACCCATGAATATTTGCATTCCTTGCTATCTAGCAGCACAGCTTCAGCAAGAGCATGTAGCCTACTGTTTAGGGCAGTCTCCTGGGAACTGAGAGATGTGGGTTTAAAAGGCTTGAAATTGAGGGTACCCAGGTCTTCTACTTTCTGGGAGGAAATGCCATAACCATTAGGCTATTGTAAAAGTTGGGAACCACCATCTCTGCTCACTTCTTTCATTGAATACTTGTAGACACAACACTCTAGAGAGGGTGCTAGGCCCTGGATCCCAAGTGCCAAGAGACACCCACCTTGCAGACTGAAGACCCGGAAAGGAGTGAGAGATCAGACATCCCTGTGCTCAGCAGAGTATGGCTCAAGACAGTTCTCTGCTCAGCATGAGGGTTTTTGTATCACCCTTCTGAGGTGCCTACTCTTCTCGTGTACTATACAGGGCTCCTAAGTCCTTTCTGTGACTTGGATTCTACAGTGAGGGGTCAGCTGCCTGAAATGTAGGTACCACAGTGCCCAATGGGCGCATCTACACATTACACACGTTACAGTAGCAATGCGCTACAGCACTGTAGCGATGCGCTGTGGTGACTTAACAATCATATTGCTACATCATGACTAGCAGCTACACATGACTAGCAACTACTTCACTGTAGTGGTGCGCTCCTCTGTTTTAGTGCATCATTCTCATTAATAAATTGAGCGACTGTGGCATTGATGCCTACACAGTTGGATGGGTCAGAAATTGGCTGATGGGGTGCACTCAGAGAGTGGTGGTAGACAGGTCATACTCGACCTGGTGGGATGTGAATAGTGGGGTTCCCCAGGGCTCGGTCCTGGGGTCCACACTGTTCAACATCTTCATCAGCGACTTGGACGAGGGGGTGGAAAACACGTTGTCCAAGTTTGCCGATGACACCAAGATGTGGGGAGAGGTAGGCGTGCTTGAAGGGAGAGAGAGGCTGCAATTACATTTAGACAGACTACAGAAGTGGGCGGATGGTAATAGGATGGGCTTCAATGTGAATAAGTGCAGGGTGCTGCACCTGGGGAGAAGGAATCCACAGCAAAAATACAAGCTGGGGAGCTCCCCCCTTGAGAGCACAGAGGCAGAAAGGGATCTTGGAGTCATTAGTGACTCCACGATGAACATGAGCCGCCAATGCCAGACTGCAGCCAGCAAAGCCAACTGCACCTTGTCGTGCATCCAAAGATGCATCTCAAGCCGGTCCAGAGA
>NW_005841990.1:1195689-1199230 GCF_000455745.1 Alligator sinensis
CAGGGGGTCAGACTAGATGATCTATTTAGGTCCCTTCTGACCCCTAACTACTATGAAACTATGGCAAAGTAGAGGCAAAAAATAACCGTGCGTCATGTGCAAGGTGCAGTATGGGCAGATGCATAGTATTTCTTTTTGGAAGTATTATAGCAGGGCACAGCAACAACGGTGCTGTAAGGCAATATGTAGATGCACCCAATGTGTAGCTACAAAGGGAAGAAAAAAGCCATAGGTGTCTGGCCCATCATTCCTTTCTTCCAGCACTGAGCAAGCAGATTCATTAGAACAAGGAAAATAGTGGTAATCTTCTCTGCTTTGCTGTAAAGCTTTTGTCAGCCACATTCCTCTTCTCACCTTCCACCTCACATCTTACGTATGCTGTTTTGCTAAAATTGTATCTTCATGCTGCACCCTTCTTCTTCTTCTTCTCTCTCTCTCTCTTTCTCGCTTCTAATTATTTTTGTAATTGCAGGGGAAAACCTCAGTCTCCTCAGGCAAGTGGATTTCTGCCAGGTCATTTGTCTCCTGCTAAGTGAAATTCCACAGTAAACTGGAGATGGATGGATGAATGGGTGGATGGGGAACAACATGTATTTTAAAATGGACAACTGGAGAGAGCCAAAACCAAGTTTGTAAAGTACTTTTATGTAGATTTATTTTCTTAAAGACAACTTCTTTCTTTGGATTCATGTCACTGTGCTTCTCACTGCTTGGGTTTGTCATTCTACTTATAAGACCTTGGACACAAGTTATATCTCGTGAGTTCATAGACAGAAAAGGTAGCAATGCTTGGGTTTACCGGAAGAAATGTTATCTAACAGTTAACAGGCAGCCATGCAAAGGATGAGCAATATGCAACACTGTCATCTAGTGGTGACACTTAATTAGTCATGTTAGTATGAAGTCAAATGGAAGGTAGGGTAGATTTGCACCTGATAGACTAACCAAAGCAATACTAAATCATTTTGGTAAAGTGAGAATTGTCTCTTCCAGTCAGAATTGATATGTATTCTTTCTAATGCCACAAGTGTTGCATTCTAGTGTTTTAGGGCATGTTTAGATGAAATGGGGGCCCTAAATTGAAGTAGTGGGTTTTTAAAAACACCACTTCAATTTAGGGCAAAGTAAACCCCTGTGTCGTGCACACATCCCGCACTTACCTACCTCTCTGGTGGAGGGGAAGGGAAGGGAGGGAGGGCGAGCTGCTGGTGGGCAGAACAGTCCCTAGGCTGTGGAGGCGGGAGGGCTGGTGCTTCCCTCTGTGGTAGCCGTGCTCCTCCACCCCCAGGTAGCGCCCACCCACAGGCATCCAGCTCGGGCAGTCCTGCGGGGCACCACAGCCGCAGAGGGAAGCACCAGGCCCCTGTTCAGGTCAGGCAGGCTCCAGGGGAGAGGAAATCAGGCTCACTGCTTTTCTTGGGTGGAGTCTGCCTTCCCAGGCTGGTCCCAGGCTGCCTGCAGGGCTTTCTGCAGAGCCGCAATGCTGCACAGAGCCCAGTGCTTTGCTTCACAGCTGTAGGGTCAGCAAACTAGAACTCCTCGGAGGAGTTTTAATTTGCTGTGCCCCAAGTCATTTAAGGTGCTTTACATCACTGAATTTCCTACAGCAGCTGAAATTAATGCACAATAAGCCACAGAGGTGTGCAAACACCAACACCATTAAAGCAGTGCAAAAGCATTTAGCCCGCTTTAAAGTGTTGTGCAGACATACCCCTCTTTTCATCTACATACGGCCCTAGTGTGTAGTAGGATTCACATTCTAGTGTGTAGTAGGATGCATGCTTCTACTGCAACACCAATAATAGGTATTAATAATTTAAGCAAAAAACCCCAACCCTACATGGCTTATTATCAGTTGAATCTTCTTTTCTGTTTTGTCTCAGTATTCAAAATTTCAGCTGAACATTCATAATACCAGTATTCAGTCAATGGTCAATGCTAGTTGGTCTCATAGAAAAGATTTGGAGAACAGTGTCATCAAACAATTAACCTCATGTACTGCATGTGGACTTTACTCCTCATTTCATTGTTTCCTTTATTTAACAGAAAAAGGTATACAGAATGTTAACTGAGCCAGATTTCAAAAAGTATTTAAATGCCTGAAAATAATCAATAAGCTCCAGCTGAGATATTTAAAAGCACATGGAAGTGTGAGACGCCTGATTCCAGTAATTTTTTACTGAGTGCAGGGTTTCAAGACAATGCATCTAACACCCCACAGAATGTGGAAGTTAAGAAAAAAATAGTGAGAAACCTACTCATTCAGTAGATAAGACCTGCAAACATTCATTTTTAGATTATAGTATAATTCATGTTCACTAAAGCTAAATTAAGGTTGTATAAGCAATCTTAATTCTGTCATATTCCATCTTCTAAGGGCTTTTCTTTTCATCCTTAGTAGTCTTTTACTATAGCTTTTTGGATGTAGTAGAACCCTTTGAAGAAGAATTTTTGAAAACAGGGATCAACCAGATTTAGCCCACAAAGCCATTGGATCCAGCCTGTGGAGCTGGGGCCTTGGCAGCTTTCAGTTGATGAAGCCATTGGTGGTATTTGCACTGCAGCTGGTTAGTGTGGAGAAGCAGCAGTGCTGGCAGCCAGGTCCAGCTGGGCCAGTTCAGTTCACTGCAGAAAAATGTTGCCCACTGCTATACTAAAAGAAATCAAAGTGTTCTACAACTCCATAATAATATGTACAGAGGTCATTCTTGTCCTTTGATGACAGTGATCTGCTTGGACCCTCATATAGTGAAAAAGAATTTTGTTTACCTAGAGTTCTGCCCTATTAATTATAATGCTTTAAGCCCCCTCATATTTGCTGTACACCAAGCAGTAAACATAAATTGCACACTATCCTTGATCTTGGGTGCTCACAATCTATATAGTTATGGGGTAAAATAATAGGAAAGAAATGTGAGGGAGAAAACAGGAATCAAAGCAGTGGATAGGATGCCTCTTCATCATTACTCTTTTCACTGTACATCGGGTAAAAGGCATAGAGTGGCATACAGTGGCCCTAACAACATATGTCAGGTTCACATTAGGGTAAATAGAAAACCTAGTGCCAACAGAGCACCAAAGCAAGACTTCAACAGGCAAAAAATGAGGTACAGAGAACAACTGGTCTGGACCTGCAGGGAGCAAAACAGGAAAGCCAAGACTGTGACTGAACTCTAGCTACAAGTATCAAGGACAACAAAAAGTCCTTTTTTAGATATGTGGGGAGCTGGAGGAAAAGCAAGGGGAACATCAGACCCCTGCTAAACCAGATGGGACAACTGACACCCAGGAAAAAGCCAAATTGCTAAATTGGGTACTTTGCATCGGTTTTTCACCAGTCCCAAGGGGCGCGCCTGCCCATTACAGGACAGGAACACCTGGGTGAGGGTGATTCCTTACTCTCCATCAATGCTGACCTTGTGAAGGAACACCTTGAGAGGCTGGACACCTTCAAGTTAGCCGGCCCTGATGGTTTACACCCCAGGGTACTCAAGGAACTGGCCAGCATCATAGCCCAGCCACTAGCATGGATCTTTGCGAA
>NW_005841990.1:1199389-1202253 GCF_000455745.1 Alligator sinensis
AGCTTCACCACGATCCACTGGCTTGGGAATTGGCTCCGTGGTCGGCCCCAGAGGGTGATGGTTGATGGAAGTCAATTGTCGTGGTGCCCTGTGACCAGCGGGGTCCCTCAAAGCTCTGTCCTTGGGCCAACACTATTCAACATCTTCATTAATGATGTGGCCACTGGTATCAGAAGTGGACTGGCCAAGTTTGGCGGCGACACCAAACTCTGGAATAAAGCATCCATACCTGAGGATAGGAGGGCGATCCAGGCTGACCTTGACAGGCTCAGGAAATGGGTGGATGAGAACCTGATGGTGCTTTACACCGAAAAATGCAAGGTTCTCCACGTTGGGAAGAAAATCCTGCAGCATGATTATAGGCTCGGCAGTGCTGCGCTGGCTAGCACTACGGACGAAAGGGACTTGGGGGTCATGATTGACCACAAGACGAACATGAGCCTTCAATGTGATGCTGCAGCTAGTAAAGCGAGCAAAATGCTGGCTTGCATCCATAGATGCTTCTCAGGCAAATCCCAAGACTTCATTCTCCGACTGTACTTGGCCTTGGTGAGGCCGCAGCTGGAGTACTGCATCCAGTTTTGGGCTTTGCAATTCAAAAAGGATGTGGAGAAGCTTGAGAGAGTGCAGAGGACAGCCACACGCATGATCAGAGGTCAGGAAAACAGACCTTATGATGAGAGGCTGAGAGCTATGGGACTTTTCAGTCTGGAAAAACGCAGGCTCAGGGGTAATCTGGTGGCTCCTATAAGTTTATCAGGGATGCTCACCAGGATCTGGGGGAACGTCTATTCACCAGAGTGCCCCAGAGTATGACACAGTCAAATGGTCACAAACTCCTTCAGGACCGTTTCAGGCTGGACATAAGGAAGAACTTCTTAACAGCCCAAGCTCCCAAATATCTGGAATAGACTGCTGCCGGAGGTAGTTCAAGCACCTACTTTGAACACCTTCAAGAGAAATGTGGATGTTTATCTTGCTGGGATCCTATGACCCCTGCTGACTTCCTGCCCCTGGGGCAGGGAGCTCGACTAGATCTTCCGAGGTCCCTTCCAGCCCTAATGTCTATGGAATCTATGAAAACCAGACGCTGTGCAAATCAGTATTGGGCTAAGTTCTGTCATGAGATATAGACAGCCTCAGACATAGGAAACCTAAAAGTCATGTATGATGGTCTAAAGAAAGCTGTAGGCCCTACTATTAACAAGGTTGCCCCTCTCAAGTGCAGCGGTGAAGCCATTACAAATAAAAGCAAGCAGATGTCTCATTGGGTTGAACACTACTCAGAGCTATATCCACAAGAAAGAAACATCACCAATGAATCCCTGGACCAAATACCAACTCTACAGGTCATGCCAGTGTTAGATAATGAAGACCTACTACAAGAACTCATGGATCGCCTTTCAAGAGCTTGCCAGGCATTTGCTCTCATTATTAGCATAAAGAAGACAGTTGTACTAGGACAGGGGGGTCTACATGCTCCATTAATCACCCTTAATGAGAACCAGCTAGAAGTAGTCTAAAAGTTTAGTTACTTAGGTTCTATAGTGACCACCAACCTCTCACTGGATGAAGAACTTAATGTTCACATCAGAAAGCCTACCACCACTTTCAGCAGACTAACTAAAAGAGTATGGAACAACTCAAACCTTACCATCAAGACCAAAATGCTAGTGTACAAGGCTTGCGTACCCAGCACTCTTATGTATGGTGGGGAAACATAGGCAACTTATGCATATCAAGAGAAAAGGTTAAATAGCTTCCACCTATGCTGTTTATGTTGCATACTCAACATCAAATGGCAAGATAAAGTTACCAATGCAGAGGTTCTTCAAAGGGCAGATTTACCAAATGTGACAGCCCTGCTCAAACAGAGATGTCTGTGCTGGCTAGGCCATCTGGGGAGATTGGAAGATGGACATATACTCAAGGACATGTCATACGGGGAACTATCAGAGGGAACAAGAACAACAGGTTGTCCCAAGCTTTGCTAGAAAGACACATGCAAGCAAGATACAAAGGCATTTGGAATTGATCCTGACCAATGCAAAGCCTTGGTAAGTGATTGGAACAAGTGGTATCATCCTCTCCACCAGGGCGTCAACATCCATGACAGGAACTGGCTTCAACTGCTTGAAGATAAGAGTCTGTAGGAAGCAAGCAGCTCCCGAACCACCCAACCATGACACACACACTTGCAACCATTGCCATAGATCATACAAATCTCAGATTAGACTATTCAGTCACATGAGACACTGCAAACTAACCAACACATAAGCTGCAATATGAAAGGATGCCAACTATGGTAGAAGTTCACATTAGGGTAAATACAAAACCTACTGAGCTAAAGACACAAGGTAAAATGTTAAAAAATACTGAAGTGACTTAGGAATCTAATAAGTTTCACTGAAAATAATCACTTCTATGTCCCTTAGGCAATGAAAATTTGAAAACTTCTGAAAAACTTGAAAATTTTACTCTCAAACAGGTTTCTTGTCCAGAACTAAATAAATGTTATAACATCTAAAATATCATACTGAATAATATTCCTTTTAGAGAAGTACATTTTTAACTTGTATAGTTAACACAACCAGTTCTAAAATAAACTGAGGCTTAGCAGTTCCCTCCCCAAAGAATATTGTATTATTTAGTACTTTTTTTACTTAATACAAATTTGAATGGACTTCGTAGTATAATATGGTTACACCCTCTGCACAAATAACTGCAAGAACTAAGCCAACAAAAAATAGGCCTTCCATTATGCTCTTTGAGTCATATTTACTACTGATTAAAAGTTTATTTATGAGGAACGATTTTTAAAACTTGACTTTTTCCCCTTTTCTCTCCCTGTGCCAACATTCCTG
>NW_005841990.1:1202284-1214335 GCF_000455745.1 Alligator sinensis
CATTAAAAAGTTTGAACAAATTTAAACCCCTTATTCAAAATACTGTTTATAGTACAAATATGCTACAATCATCAATATACAAGTCACAGACATGCTGTGGCAAGAAATAGATGTAATTGAATGGACACCTGCCTTTGTTTCTAAGCTGTATGTTGGGGGTGGAGGGAGCATTTATTTTTTTAAGACATCCAGGCCAGTTGTTGTACTGAAAGTACAAAGGTTTCTAAAAGTTGATATTTGGAGTAATTATATGACACTGCTGTATTTCGCTAATTAGAGTGTTCATGCTAGATAATTATTCAATGGTTTTCCTTTGGATAATGAAGGACAGCAGAGGGGGCCATCAGACATTTCACTGCAGCATAGTGCACCAGCCCAGCTATTAAGAGCATCTGGGGAAATATTTTTTAAAAGTGCAGTATAACTGCTTTCATGGTTTAGTTCATTTTAAGAAAATAAAGAAATTTCAGTAACTCCACATATTTTTTACTCCACAAATGTTCTATAAAATTATTGTTGTAGCTACACTTAAAATAATTTAAAATATTGGCAAACAAAGTATGGGTAAAACAAATTATTATCCCATATGACTATTGATATAAAATGTAGGTATACTAATATTATCTATTGGTTTTAAAATCTACACTCTAAAAAAACATTAAATCTAGCTAAAAAGTCCATTTATGTCAATATACTTTTGCCTCATTTACTTGGATTCTGTTGGAGGGGTTTGTAACACAATAAAAGAAACAAAAGATAATATTCCACCTGTCCCATGTAATACTTATCCTAAAACAATTCTAAGTCAAGCCTAACATCAAAATTAATTCAATCACACAAGAGGAGAAGTAGTTCAACTGCAGAGATTTGATACTATCCAGACACTCTTAGGAAAGATTAAAAATGCTGAACTGGTGGGTGAATTTTGGCTAGGGAAAATATTCATTAAAAATTAGGTGCTAAGAGTATTACAGTATTTTTCTCTTTGAAGAAAGTTTTCTTAACTTTCCTCTTTGGCGGACCTGTTGGGCAAAGGGTTAACAGTAAATAAGTACATAGTCAGATTCTTCTGCCCTGGATATCACAGCATCTTCACCTTTTGCCATTGCAAATGCTTATCTGTGTAACTTGATTCACAGGAGTCTCCCCAAAGTCTTCAGGACTACTCATATTCATAAAGTAAAGCATGAGACTATTCTTGAAGTAAGGACATCATAAAACTAAGGATAACAAATCCCCCAGAGATAGTGGGCCTGACTATGATATTACTTCTAGCATTGTAAGTCACAAATATCTTCAATGAAATTATTGGAGATCATGGGCGACTGGTGCCTCCTGATTCAAAGGGACCACTTCCCCACCTTGACTGGACAGTCAGCAACCAGAGGAAGGCACCCTCCCCACCCCCCATGGCCGATCCCATAGGCCAAAGGGGGTCCCCCCACAGCTGATCCCACAGGCTGAGAGGAGTCCCCCCATGGCCAATCCTGCCGACTGGGGGGAGGGTGCCCCCGCGGCGGCTGATCCTGCTGACCCACAACTGCCAGCGATGCGCCACTGGCACTTCTGGGTTGGTGGGATCAGTCGTGGGGGGACCACTTCTCCTGGTGCACTGCCCAGACAGTGCTCTCAGGGTGGGCACCAGCGCTCTTGCCTGCCCCCCCTGCCCGGGAACGCTGGCTGGCAAGGGGTGTAGCAGTGCTCTTGGGGTGCACATACACCCCCATGCACCGCCTACACATCGCCACTGCTGGAGATTCATCTGTGGGGGGAAAAAATGAGAGAGATCATAATCAGACTGTGTTTTAGATTTCTTCGTGCCATACAGTTACTTACATGCCTGTGCTATCTAATCTACCTAGAGACTGTATTCATCCATTCCATGTTGTATGCGTCATAGAATGTATTTCTTATGTGGAATGTTTGGGTACAGGTTCACTTTACAAAATGTGGTTTCTTTGCTTTTCTATTACCAACTTTTCCAAAGGGGAAAAAATAACATGTAGTTCACAAACCATCTATTAAAGTCATTTCCATTTTTTGTTGTGAAATGCGGTCTTTATTGAGTTATGATGAAATCTGTTGGTGTTCCTCATGCTTTACTTTTTAAAAAAGTGCAGCTTATCTACAGAAAAATTGGCAGAGAAGCAATTCACAAAGTCTGGGTAGTTTTTGAAAAGCAGTGTTAACTGTCCTTTTAAAAAGTCATTCTTCATGCCTGGAAGGTTATCCTTCAGCAGAGGCTGCTGCATAAAATAGGCCCCTTTTCTAAATGCTTACCATCTATCTTTGTTTCCAAGGATGTCTAGTTAAGATGGCTGGTTCTTCTGTACAACCTAAACCTTGCTTGGAACAGGCTGCATTTAGCAAAGGTGTCTTCCATCTCCTATTGTCCGAAAGATGAAGTTAGCCTAGTTAGTTTAGCTCAGCTGCTGAGGATAATGCTTCCTGATTTTAAAGGAAAAACAGCTATTTCATGAGTGGTCTGAAGATACATACACAATTCCTGCAAAAAATAAAGTTTGACAGCTCTGTAATGATCTGATGGATTTCTGTTGTAGTATTGTTCTGTATTCTACCATTAAGTCATATTTTTAGTCTCACCAAGTTTTATTAAGGCCAGATTTTTTTTTGTATTGAATTGTGCTTGAATCCTGCCTACAAGGTAATGCATGGTTAATGAATGGATTCTTCCCCCCACAACAGGTATTTCAGACAGCTTTTGGAATATCTATTCAGATATATTTTGCAACAGGGCAGAGCTTTATCCTCATCATGATGTATTACTATTGCTGTTGGAAAAGTATCCAGGTAAAGGTCATAACTGTACCAGAGAAAACAAAACTGAGCCTCTCTGATTTACAGAACAACTTTTAATGATTATGCATATTATATAGTTACATTTTCAATCTGTTAAGACTCTTTTAAAGTCCTTCAGTGCACAGATCTGGGGCTTGCAATTGCTCCTTGAGGACATAAATTTATGTGCACAATCTTGGAGAAATACTGCAATTAAAAATTACTGCTTTATTAATAGATAGTTTGTGAGCTACGTGATTTTTTTTTCCTTTGGAGAAGCTGGCAGTAGAACAGTGAAGGAACCGCACTTCGTGAAGTGGAATTGTACACAAACATTCCACATAAGGAATCGATTTTATGACCTACACAACATGGAATGGGTGAATAGAGCATAGGTAGATTAGAGAGCACAGGCATGGAAGTAAATGCATGACTAAAAAGGGTCTAAACAGGCTTTATACTGAACTTTGATGTTTCACTACAAAGACAACTGTGTTTCTAAAGATGTACATCTCAAAAAAGATTTCCAACTGTGTAATTTTCTTTGTCACCGTACATACAGGATTTTCCAGAAGACTTCTTCTGAGGGCTCACCTGAGCAGGTCTACCTTCCTATTAATTAAGAGTTGCAACACTGTCATTATCCAGCCAGAAGGAAGTGTCCTTGTTGCAACAAAAAGGGGTCCCTCAGATTTACCAGCTGGAAATGAGGAAACTGCTTTGACACTCATGTGGCCCAACGTCTTGTTTTAAAAATAAAATAGAGTGAAAAACAGCACAATTGGTTTTAATCAAACAAGACTAGCTTTAATTAAATTCAGGGGATATATACTTCCGAGGCCTTCAGATGCTCTTTTAGCATTTGCAGTTCAAATTTTTCTAAGTTATTTAGATGTTCTCTCAAGTTGACAGATTTGACAAATGCTTGTGTGTGAGATATTTATTGTAAGTGGGATGATGGGGAGCTGAAAGAATGAAAGTGGAAGTAATGAAAACATAAGGATTTGAGATTATTTCTTGATTCTTTCTGATGTCTCTTGGCATTAGACTTTATATAACAGAACAGCACATTTTAAAACATTTAGCTTTAGATCAAAAAGAAAATGGATCCTATAAGATACGTGCTGCAACATTTATTTTAAGCACTCAGCTTGTAATCCAGGACCTAGAGGTGAGTGTTAAGGCTCCGTATACAGTACATGAGGTGAAGTAGGTACCTTTGACAGACATCACAGGGTAGGCTCCTGTATGGTTATTAATTTGAAAGTTCTAGTTTGCTGGGATGAAGCTAAGGCCCAGGCCACTGCTGGCCCAACCCCTGCCACTCCTACAATTGACCCAGCTCCTGTGCTACCCCTGCTGCTACTGCTGCCCATACTCCACATTTCACAATTACATCTATGGGAAATTTACTATGATTTTCTAAAGAGGAAATACCAGAATATATTCCTAAATTCTGCAATACGCTGCCCTCAACTTCAGGGTATGCTAAAGCTAATCTTCCCTATCATCAGGAAATCACTTTTCTACACTTCACAAGACCAGTTATAGCAACTTCAAAATTTAAATTTATGACTTCAGAAATATGACATGTTCTGCTTTCTAGCTGGCAGTGGTAAAGGAAAAAAGTCAAGCAGATTTCAGCTGTTCATTTAAAGGCACTATGGGGATCTGAAGCCCTGATTCCAACAATTGTGCTTCCTTGAGTGCCACATGTGCATAGTAGGAGGGGCAATTTTGGGATCAAAGATCAGAACCCATTTACACCCTGTCTACTTGCCAGTGAAGGGAGAGCCCTGTGATCGGATTGAAAGTTGGGTTCTGCAGCCCACCGTGACCCAGGATAGCCCCTGCACAGCACTGGGGATGGTTTTGAGACTCTGGGTTGGCCCAGGGCAAAGGCCAACAATAACTGATTGTCAGCTCCAGCCTAGGAGAAGCCCTGGCATGCCACACATTTAATTTAAAGTTCCATACAAACCATGCATGAAAAACATTCTACATTATATGTGGAACACTTTTATCACTGGTTTGCCATTTTATGGTGCCTTAAATTGGGTGAATGTGTAACACCTTGCCATTTATGACACAATTAACAAATTAATTGCAGCATAAATGTGATGGGTAGAGGAACCCTGAATAAAAGGAGTGTGAATTCAAGATGTTAAGAATCCCTAGTCAAGTGGAGCTTATCAAAGTTTTAGGGGAAAAAATAATTATTTTAAGAATCAAGATTTTAGTGGAACTAAGGGGTTATGTTTAACTAGAGAGAGGCCAACCCTGAATTTGTAATATTAGAGTCTTAAAGTTTTAAGACACTCAAAAGTTTAGAATGGATCTTGACAAATAAAAAAAATGCAGCTGAAGAATTTTAAGCATAACATTTTTTTAGCTTCAGGTACAAGTTTTGGTAGTTCCTTCCCCTTTTTTTGGTATTGTTAGGTATTTGATGTATATTGCCACATACTGATAGGCTTAATATGATAAGCCAGGTAACTTAAATAATGGAAATAGAGCAGAACAAAAAGGGGTGTTATTGCAATTGGAATCAGCAGCTTTAAGTGAATCTTGGCACTTCCTCAGTTTACAGTCTTATCACTGCTGGAACTGTCTGCTTAACTATAGCTTTTAAGGTGATTTATTGCTTTTTATGATTTGTTAGTCTTTAATTTTACCATATCCATCCAAAGGTTCTGAACTGGCATTAGAAGTTGTATAATAAAGACTTTGAGTTTTTTAAAATATTAACATTGCTAATTGTCACGGGCGGGGGTCCTCCAGGAGGGCTGTGATCTCCTTAAGGCCCCTTCCCCCGTGCCAAGCTAGTCCAAGGGCACCCTCTGATTCTTGCCCGCCACGTCTTTGGTGTTTATATAAGTTTGGGAGGCTGCCTTATGCCCTCTTGGACATGGTTCGTTGGGATCTCCGTCCCCGTGGACTCCCGGACTCTCCGTGGGTCTCACTGTACAATGGGTGCTTCTCAGGCACCCTAGCCTTATGGGCTATGCGTGGCTCCAACCACCCCTTATACCACGCCCCAAGCCTCACAGTTGGACTGGACGTTGTTCAGTCTCTTGGTCTGCTCTCACGCCCGTCTCTCTGGGCCTCCTCTGTACTGCCACCCAGCTCCCGGCCCTTCTCTGTACTGCCGCCCCTCCAGGGGCTCTCTATGCCCACTCTGGGCCTTCTCAGTACCGCTGCCCTCTCTCCTGGGCCTTCTTAATGTGCGGGCTGGGAGCGGTCCGAGGCCCTCGGGGGCATGCGGTGGGCTGTGGCCAGCAGCCCTGGCACGCGGGTCGGGGAATGCAGGCCGGCGAACTAGAATTAGGCACGGATGCGTAGCGGTTGATTAAAGATTATTTTACTTACACCGTAGATGGTAGCGGTGCAGGCAAGAAAACTTGCTTGAGTTGCAGTTACAGATAGGAAAGAAGAGCGGACAAGAGTTCTAATTTCGCGAACTCTAGCCCAATCCGGCTGAAGGCTCTAAAACCGTGAGCCCGTCGTGTTAACCGAAGAAAACAACTCGGAGAAGAGCTCTGAATACACTCACACGAAGTTTGCTAGGCTCCGTGGAACTTGTGTGCAGGGAAGGGGTTCGTCGAGGGATCGCTCGGTGACGGGGGGAGGCCAGAGGTTGATCAGACCCCTATAGCCTTCTTAAGGTACACGCTGGGTCCGTTAGGCTCCGCAGCGCTTAGAGTTCTTCACGAGATGTGAAGTCCTCCTCCTCCAGATGGTTGTGGAGTCCTCCAACTTGGGCGGAAACCGCTCAAGCCTCTTATACGGCTAGCAAGCCAATCGCTAGCCGCCATGTGGGAATAATTTAGAACTGGCCAATAGTGGGACACAAATTTGCATGCGGGTGGCGGGAACTCCTTTGCACCGGGGTTCTCTTTGCAACTGAGAAATGCACCTGCAAAGAAAGCTCTTCGTGGAAGGAAATAATTTAGCAGTGGCAAAGCATGCACACACACACACACACCCACCCACCCCCCTTGGGTTGTGACACTTAAGAATACCGCCCCTCTCTTGGGGCCCTCTCTCTAGTGCCGCCCCTTTCCTGGGGCTCTCTATGCCCACTCTGGGCCTTCCCCCCGTGAAGCTGCCCCCTCTCCTGGGGCCTTCCCCCCATGAAGCTGCCCCCTCTCTCCAGGGTTTACCGCAGTGCTACCCCCTTCCTCAGGGGCTCACCACGCCCACACTGGGGCTTCTCAGTAGTACCCCTTCTCTGGGGCTTGCCACGCCCACCCTGGGGCTTCTCAAAAAAAACCCCTCTCTGGGGCTCACCACACCCGCCCTGGGGCTTCTCAGTAGTGCCCCCCTCTCTGGGGCTGGGATCTACATACCCCCTATGCTGCACCCACACTGGCACTGGGGTCCTCACACTCCGCTGTGAGTCCCCTATGAGGATGCTGTGCCCTTACTGGTGCTGGGGCCCCCACACCACTGTGGGTCCCTATGAGGCCTCCTCCAACCCCTAATAGCCTCACCCAAGCCACCGGTGTAATAAATAACAACCAAGCAAAACAAGCCCCTAAGCTATAACATAACTTAAAGCCATTTGGCTAAAACCATGTTGCTCACACCTCTTAGAGCTGCTTCCCTTACTCTACTTTAGGAGTCCCTGCAGTTCTCACATCTTAACTCCAGGAGCTCGAGCTCGAGCTCCTACCCCTCTGGCTGCTGGCAGGGAACTGCCAGCCTGGCCTCAGCCCTAGGCTTTATGAGGGCCAGGCCCTGCCCCTTTCGGTCAGCTGACCTCCTGGTTGCCCCAGGAAACCCACAGCTGTGCTCCTTATGCCCTGCCAGGACTATTGCCCTGGCAGTTTCCCCTCTTTAGGAGCAGAGCATGTCTGTGCTCTGCGACACTAATCTTAAGTCTTTCAGGCTCAGAAAAATAAACGTTTTTGTCTGAACCAACTCTGATCAAACTCAGTAAGTTAACAGCAGTGGAAATGTTTTATTAAAATAAAAGTAAAATAATTGATTTGGCAATTCTGAAAAATCAAGCCATTTTTGGTGTCTTAAGTGCCTATTGTATGTTTAGGTCTCTATAGGGGCTTTTTTTTAGTACAATTAATCAATAGCATTATGTAGTTAATTTTCTAACCAAACAGAGCTTCAAATGATACCTATGACACTATGCAAAATGGAACTGACTTAACAGGCTACTCAATGTGATGTTTGCTCAGCTTTTCCTTATTTAATATGTTTAAAGGAGAGTTTGCTTGGTATTGATCCAGCTACCATATTTTAACATTCCATGTTGAATAAAGATGCCTAAATATCCTGTAAAATAAGTAAGTGATGGTAAAATTAAATGACTAACATGATCCATTCAGGCTTTGTCATCTTGTTAGGCTTTAAGTGAAAGTGCTTAATACTATACATGAAAATGGGCCCCTTGAGGAAGTCACACAATTACCAACACAGATGGGTCAAGCCAGCTGAGAAAAGTCCAATTAAAAAGAGTGGCAGCAGGTAAACTACAGAGTGTACTGGATTCCCGTCCCAACCAGTAACCACTGTAAGTTTGAATTACTGTCCTAAGAACTTAAATCACTGCATCTGACCTAGAAGTCTTTGTTGAAATTGTAGTTACTTAACCCAAAATATATTTAATTAAGATTTATACCACACATTTCACCTTTGATTATTTATAGCACTTTTTGCTTTTTTTCCCCCTCTTGTATTGTAAAGCCAGTAAGACTTCCTGTGACTGTAAGAGAATTTCACAATTCCATCTTTTCAGAAGAAACAGATGAGTAATTTGAAAAGCTAATTCTCTGGTTATTTTTCATGAACCAAAGAATTTTATATTCCAAAGCCAAGCAGTCTCATATTTTTCTAAAATAATTTGTTTTGAGTCTATATTAAGCTTTCAAGGCAATGAAATGTGAACATCATTATCATGGAATGTATCACACAATCAAATATTTAGTTGGAAGAAATCATTCCAGTGTTGCAAAACATTTTGTAAAAGCTACGGTGTCTTGTGTATATTTGTTTACTTGTTGATTTCACTATTAATGCAGCCAGACTGGTGAATTTAAAGGGCATGTTCCTCAATAAATAAGACTGCAAATATTAGTGAACATATGAAGACCTATTTATGATATTTTAAAAATGTAAGTACAACATGTTTCAGGGTTAAGGTTTCCAGAAGTGACCAGTTACACCCACTTATCTTAAGCCTTGTCTGTCCTGCTGTAGCGGCAGTCCCGACAAGGACAAAGTCAAGCACCACAACCTATATTGTGCTCAACCACTCTAGAGCCAAAAGTTTGCCAGTAAGGCTGCTCTGGCCTTTTCTCAAGCACTCACTTTCAAGCCCATATTTTTTGGCATACTTGAGAGCAGCAGTTGTAAATGAGCCTGGAGCAATCTTACCAGCGAACTTTTGGATTCCCCATAGATGTGGTTGGGTGGGGCATACTTGAACCATGTCTTTGTTGGAGGTCATTACTGGAGTGGAATGGACAAGCCTTTAGTTTTGGCACATGCCAACTGCAGGCATTTTAAATGTGGATTTTTCAAACGTGAGCATCCACTGAATGGTTTTAAGTTGGTCACCCTAACAATAGGGGCCAGCTGAGGATCTGGCAGTAGCAACTATAATATATATATATTATATATATAGATGCAAAAAATCTATATCTAGATTTTTAGTATAGATATATATAGATGCAGAAAAACCTACTTAATATAACTTGTTTCTTCATGTATTTTCCATATATATTTTACATTTACAATTTGTAAATATAAAATATTTGTATATATCTGTCTTTACTTAAATTGAATGCTTTTCTTTTTGCTGTTACTATTTTATCTAAAATGAAGCAGTAAATAAGCTTTGACTGGATTTAATTTTTTTTTTAAAGCAAATGAACAGGTACAGGCAACCCCTACTGTTTCACTTAGCGCTATTTCCTATAACACTCATTTTAAATTGATACCTGATTTCACTTAGGGCTCAGTGAGTTTTATTGTAATGCTCAAGGTCACCATCTTGGGTCATTAAAAACAATTGTGGTCACCATCTAGGGCCGTCAAATACTTTCGGTTTCACCTAACGCTTGTTTCGCTTAATGCTTGATTTTTCAGGAACCAATTAAGAACGCTAAGCGGGGGTTGCCTGTATGTAATTCTGAGGATTCAGTGTGAAATTAGACTTCATAGTACCTGTGTTATGCTCATTAGTCCTGATTCCACCAACTGTTCCATACAGCTAGGCCTATCTAAAAAGCGAAAAGGTGACCTATCAGTACTTAATTATGAACATGTAATTCCTGAACTTACATGTGCCAAACCCAGTGTTTACATCAGTGAGCTATGTCTGTCTGAATAAGAGCAAAGCCTTCAGACCATGTTCAGTAATGCATGCCCTCCCCAACCTGGGCTCTTATTTATTGTCATAATTTCATAGTTCCATAGTAGCTAGGGTCAGGAGGGACCTGAACAGATCATCTAGCCTGACCCCCTGCCACAGGCAGCAATGAATGCTGGGTTCACAAGACCCCAGACAGGTGATCGTCCAACCTCCTCCTGAATTTGCCCAAGGTAGGGGCGAGGACCACTTCCCTGAGAAGTTGGTTTCAGATTTTGGCCCCCCTAACTGTAAAATATCGCCTCCTGATCTCTAACGAAAACCTATTCTCCACCAGCTTATTACCATTGTTCCTTGTCACCCCAGGTGGTGCTGGAGAGAAAAGGGCTCTACCTATTTGCTGTTGATCTCCCCTGCTGAGTTTGTAGGCAGCCACCAGGTCCCCCCTCAGCCTCCTCTTACTGAGGCTGAACGGGTTCAGGTCCCTCAGTCTCTCCTCATAGGGCCTGTCCTGCTGCCCTGTCACCAAGCAGGTGGCCCTCCTCTGAACTCTCTGCAGGCTGGCCACATCCTTTTGAAGTGCGGCGCCCAGTACTGGACGCAGTACTCCAATTGCGTCCTAACCAAAGTCGCATAGAGGGGGAGTATCACCTCTCTGGACCATCTTGAGATGCATCTTTGGATGCATGACGAGGTATGGCTGGCCTTGCTGGCTGCGGTCTGGCATTGGCAGCTCATGTTCATCGTGGAGTCAATAATGACTCCAAGATCCCTTTCCACCTCTGTACTTTCAAGAAAAGAACTCCTTCTTAAAAGAGAACTTTTCAAGAAGAGGAGGAGGCGTCGAGTGATCATCATAGGCGACTCCATCCTGAGAGGTATGGAGGGGCCCATCTGTCGCCAGGACCCCTCAACACGAGATGTCTACTGCCTGCCCGGAGCAAAGATTCGGGATGTGACGGGAATAATCCAGGCCAGGATTAAGCCCACCGATTACTACCCCATGGTCCTAGACCATGTGGGTACTAATGATGCAGCCAGGAGAAGCCCCGATCACCTGATGACGGACTACCATGCTCTGGGTGGCGTGCTGAGGGAGATGGGTGCGCAGGTGGTATTCTCTTCTGTCCTACCAGTGAGCGGACGCGGAAGACGGCACGAGAACTGCATTAGAGAGACCAACTGGCGGCTTCGGCAATGGTGTCTCGAGGCAGGCTTTGGCTTCCTGGACAATGACCCACACATCACGACGAGGGACATGCTCAGTTGGGATGGGCTTCACCTGTCCCCCAAAGGTAAGCGTGTGTTCTCTTCTAGGTTGGCGGCTCTCCTCCGGTGGGCTTTAAACAAGGCTCGTCGGGGGGAGGGTAAGATGAGGGCGGGGGAAGCTGTGGACCACCAAACCATGTGGCACCCACAAGGACAGCCCAGCCTGAAGGAGAACATCGGGAACCTGCAATCCATGGGGCGGCCAGCAATACAGCACAGGTAAGCAAAAAGCAGGTAAGCAATAAGGGGCCCTTTGGGAATCGGAGCTGGGGGACAAAAAAGGCACCAGTCACAGGGCTCAAGTGCCTATACACTAATGCTAGGAGCGTGGGGAACAAGCAGGATAAACTAGCACTCCTGCTTGTAGAAAACACCTACAACTTAGTAGGGCTATCTGAAACCTGGTGGGATTCTTCCCACGACTGGGCAGTACATATTGAGGTTTATAGGCTGTACAGAAAGGACAGGATGGGGAAGAAAGATAGAGGGGTTGCACTCTATGTCAATGAGCAATATACTTTGACCCTCATCAAGACGGAATCGAAGGAGGAGAAAGTAGAAGGATTGTGGGTTGTTACATGGGGGGCAAGGAGAAAGGGATTTGGTGGTAGGGGTCTGCTACAGACCCCCACACCAAGGGGAAGAACTAGATT
>NW_005841990.1:1216713-1220385 GCF_000455745.1 Alligator sinensis
TTGCAGCCTCTCTCTCCCTTCAAGTGTGTCCACCTCACCCCACATCTTAGTGTCATCAGCAAACTTGGACAGCGTACTTTCCACCCCCTCATCCAAGTCACTGATGAAGATGTTAAACAGTGCAGGCCCGAGGACTGAACCCTGGGGTACCCCACTGCTCACATCTCGCCAGGCTGAGTACAACCCGTCCACCACTTCTCTCTGGGTGCACCTGATCAGCCAATTTTTTACCCATCCAACTGTGTAGGCATCAATGCCACAGTCGCTTAATTTATTGATGAGGATGGGGTGAGAGACAGTGTCAAAGGCTTTCTTAAAGTCTAGAAAGACTACATCCACAGTGACACCATCATCCAAGGATTTAGTTACTTGGTCATAAAAGGCAATCAGGTTTGTCTGCTCAAAGTTCCTCAGGAAAGATAGGTGAAAGGAGCATTCTCTTTCATGCCTAGCTGTATTTTCTGGCTTAGGTAGGAGATGAAAGGTTGTGTCTACCTGTTGTGTTCTAAGATGGATGTTCTATTGATGGTCTGTTTCAGTTGTGTTAATTAAAGATAGCATGGATTATTGATAGGAACGCCAATTTCTATAGTAGATTTTTTCAATTCAAGGTGAGTAAAAAAAGTCTCAACTGTGAGTAAAAAAGTCTCAAATGAATGGTTAGTCTGTGGGGAAGTACTGCTAGATTGCAGGGCCCCTGATCCTGGTCTAAACAGACTTTTTTTTTTTACTGTGAAATAAGGCTGCTTGAAGATGTGGGGGGGAAAAAACCCCGGCGCTTTACTTTAAACTTGGTGCATCCCTGCACTGAGCCCAGCACATGCCGAGGAGAGGCAGAGAAGAGGCATTGTGTTAGTTGGACCTGGCGTGCCCAACATCTGTATAGATTGGGCGCTTTTGTGCGGCATTTTTGAGACTTTTATCTAATAGCTGATTGAATCAGCTTTATATAAGTGCCAAAAAGCCCTGCTGAAGCACAAAACTATACTAAAGCTGTGGAGCTGGGTCAAACTAGAATGCTGTTGCTTCTGGTAAAAGGCAGGTTTCTTTCCCCCGCTCCCCATTTTGTCAGCACCCTAAAGTGTTACTCTGCCTAAGAAAATGTTAAATTCCATTCAGCAGTCCATATCTTTATTGTGACAGGTGTCTAGCATAAGCTTGGTACCACCTATACCAAATGCCTTGCTTTCCAGGTATCCTTGATCAATGCAACACCCCCCACCCAAACACACACCCCAGACCCATACCCAGACATACACCCACACCCTCCCCCACACTCTCCTATACATATCCCCCAACATACACCCGTACCCACACCCACACCTCATCTCACACACATACACACACACACACACTATACAAAAGTATGACTGTATTTTGAGCTATTATGCAATTGCCTCTATATACACTATGCAAGCATGCATAAATCAGGAAAAAAATATTTTTTTGAAATAAAATTAAAATATGTCATAGTAGATATTTGATTTTTTTAGTATGATTTTTTTTTTCCAGTTCCAAGATGGCATCCCTCCTCCCTCCCCCAAAGGAGTCCTTCTGGGGCAAAGAAAGGGACTTCAGGTGGAAAAGGTTAAGGGTTAGGGGTGGGACTTCTGGTCCCAAGATGGCAACCAGGAGGCAGGACACCTGTCAAAGGGCAGGGCTTCCCTTGTGGCCCTTGAGAGATCACCAAAACTTGTTAAGCTGCCCTCCAGCAGCAATAATTTCCCAACCCTGGTTAAAAGATGAATGTTCATGCCAGGTTTGTGGCTTAGATGAGTGGACACCAGATTTTCAGAAGTAAGTTTCCTTTCCTTGGTTCCTTGTATATTTCCCTTCCCTTCCAATCAACAGTTTTGTGATGTAGCATGTCTTGAACTTCTGTACCCTCCATAGCCACACTCATGTGATGGGCATTGAGCAAACATGTTTGTCTAACACAGCTTTGCCAAATGGGGCCTTTGTCACTTGGAAATGTCATTTAAGTCATGTTACACCTCATAAGATTTTGTGGCTGTCTTATGTTTTTGTCCCACTTTTTGGTGTCACTGCGTGATGCAGCAAGAGGGATGAGTGCCCCATGGGAGGGGCAAAGCCCACTCCAAGTGGCCTCAGCTCCTAGGGGAGAGTAGCCCAGTAAGGGTTAGTGATGGGCATAACTTACCCACAGGCGCTGGATCTGTGGCAATGGAGCAGCGTGTGCCACTGCCAGAGTATGTGCTCCCTACACGTAAGTGTAATAAAACCATGCCCAGAGTGTCAGAGGGCCTGGGCAGCTGAGCCAGACGGAAGTAGCAGAGAGAGCTCTCTGGCCTGAGTGAACTAGATAACATGGGACATGGGGAGCCCGAAATGTCGGGCACACTGGAGCCTAAAAATAGAGAACCCAGAAAGGTTCTCATCCTCAAAGGTAGTGACCAGAGAAATCCTGGGTGACTGTGGGATATTGCACCCAGATAGAGGGATCAGAAGGGATGCATGAGTGTGAAAACCCTGCCTAGCACTGGATGGAGGGCACTAGAGGGGTACATTTTCTTTGAGTTTTCTTCATTGGTCGGAGACCTTCTCCTTCTGAAGGCTGGGTATGAAGATTTTCCATGACGACACCTGGAGATGATTAATGAAGGATATTTACCTAGTCCTGCTCCAGCAAAGGAGCTGATTAAGTTTTGAGTTCTATTTTCTATGGACTGACCTAAAAGTGATCCATGTTGGGACACCAGTCCCAAAGAGAAGTTATTGGGATGGACTTTACTCACTCAGGGTGATTGCCTATGATCATGGTTGGCAGCAGTAGAGCTCTAGGCTTAGGTTCAACTGTTACCTCTTGAGTGTTTATTTTAGGAATTATATTGTAAACTCCATAGCTGAGGGACTAAGCCCAGGGCTATTTTGTGTCAAGAACTGATATATATATTCACCCCAGCATCTCAGCATTCATGGGCTGCCTGGTACCTTGAGGTATGTAGAAAAAACATTTAAAGCTGTATCTATGTCCAAATCATTGAATCTTTCCAAATCTACGAATCAATTTGGCAGGTTCCAATTCAGTTCGGAGAGCTTAAACGGTGGTTTGATTCAGATTCAGAGATTCGGCTGCCGAATTGAATCAGTGACCAAAGCTTTGCACAGCCCTAATAAATAGTGAGGAACTTGAAATCCTCTTCTGATTTTACCATATCATTCTGAACCTTGATACAAGTTCCTATTGTGAGACTCTGCCTGCATATTATATGCTCAATACAGTTTAATCAAAATGCCTGCTCTATTAAAACGCTATTTTTCTGAATAACCTTGAAGGAATAAAGCAAGCCTAAAAATATGAAATAATCATTCAAGCTTTAAACAAATAATTTATTTTTCTTTTATCTTATAAATTGGATTCCTAAGACACAGACAAGAAAGATAGGCTTAGATATAGGATTTTTTGTAGATTCCTTTCCTTGTTTTATTGTACTTGTCACAGGCAAGTCTGTAAAGTGTTATAACAAAATCAGACAAACTTCTCTTTAAAACAAACCTTTCTGTGATGGGGTATAACAGGGGCCATAAAAGAGCTAATAGGTTTCTGGGACCCTAATCAGTCATGCCCTTGACACCTAAAAAGCAAAGATTTCAGAGAGGAGTTAGCGAGAAGAACCTGGCTGTCTTGGTCTTTTAATTTTAACTGTAGGG
>NW_005841990.1:1221575-1223454 GCF_000455745.1 Alligator sinensis
GGAAACAGGTTGGCTGGCAGCTGGAAATTAAGGTGGACGATTCCCTCTTAGCACTTCTTTGGGGAAATGTAGGCCTGTCTTAAGGTAAATCTGCACTGCAGCCAAAAGGACTGATTGTGACTTGTGTGAATTCACCCAAGCTGGCTTTGTTAGTGGTAGCATGCAGCAGTGCACTCCTACCCCTACTACTGGATGAAAGCAGGAACAGAGCTACAGGAGGTAGTATTGGGGTAGTACACCTTGTAGAAAGTGAAGCTGTAGGACTTCCAGCAGCTAATGAGGGGAACTGAGCTCTTGTCGCTGATCTGGTATTGGCAGCATCTGGGCCCTATTTTCAGGAGAGCCAGGACAGGTGACTAGAAGAAGAGGAGTCGGGTCACTTGAAGAAGTCTGAGCACAGGGTGGAGAGATCAGTCTGATCTAGAGCTTTATTGGAGAAGGCAGTTCTGCTGGAAGCTACATGTGGATAAGTTGTGTGTTTTATTTTTCTTTTGATCTGGTGTTAAATCAGAAGCTTGGTTTGTGACTACTGGAATAGTTTGGAGGCCACAGAGCATGTCTGAGGGGCACCCTGAGCCCTGTGAGAACCAGGAGCCTAGAGGGTAGAGGCAGTGAAGGGGCAGAGGCCAAGAGGGCTAGTGCCTGAGCAAGGGGGGCTGAAGTAAAGAGGACTGACACCTGATCAGGTGAACAGAATTAAGTAAGAACTGTGAGGCATAGGCATGATTTATAGGCCAGACTGGAGGCTAGGATTATTGTACCCAAGGTGATTGGGACTAGGAAACTATGGGGTATTTGGTTTGGGGAGTCTGGGGACCAAAATACTGAGGCAGGGCCAATGAACCCAGAGCTGAGACTAAGAGGCTTCTTGTTTGGGCAGGGACACAGTTGCCTAGTGATGAGCAGGATGGAGAAAGCACTCAAAGCTTAATTGAGTTTCTGCAGGCAACCTCCCATATTTACATTAGCTATGCATCAAGGTGTAGTAGGTGAACATTGGATGGTGGCCCAAGAGGCTAGAGGGGGCAGGACAAGTTTGGGGCACCCACTAAGGGGCATCATGCTCATCATCTTGTTGTATAGCTTTTGCAGTCCATGGCTTGTCTGTTACGTGGAAACTTAGTAAGTACACAGATGGCTAGCCTGTGGCAAGCTGTGTGCAACTGTAACTGTGCTATTACCAATACTTAAGCTAGTTAGCTTGAATATGTCTGTAGGACCTGCAGTCACACATGAAGTGCTGTTGTAAGGATCTCTTGGGGTTGGTGGGGCTTTTGTATGGAAACTTCTGTCTTGGAACTCAGGAAGAAGTACGCTGAGCTCAGGATTGAATCCAAAAGGTCTGGACAGATCTCTTTGAAGTCATCTTTGGGGAATTTGGAAGGTGTAGAGCTTCAGCTGCCTAATGGAAGGGCCAGGCTACCTCACTGTGGATGGTGTTGGTGACTGACTCAGCTGAAAGACCAGAAGGAAGTGAGGGCAGACACCGTGTTAGGAAATGTCTGGTGAGTAGGTGTCCCCAGTCATAGTGAAGCCACATTTTCCCAGGTTCTGCATAAATTTACTATCTTTCATAGTTGCATAGTTTACCTTCCTTGTTACTCTGGTACTCCTCAGAAAATACTAGCTCTCAAGCTTCACATGTTGGGGGTTTGTGTGTGTGTGTGTGTGTGTGTGTGTTAAACTACAGAGTAGTTGTTTTTCTGTTGCAAAGAACTCAAAGACCACAATGTCAGAATGTGTGTGCACATATACACTTACATATGCTATGGATTCCTTTTTGAAATCTCTGGGTTTGCCTCGTGAATCTGTTAGGTGTATAAACCCTTGCACATGTGGTAATATTGCACGACACCCTTTAAAGGATCTCAGCATCTCA
>NW_005841990.1:1223464-1237875 GCF_000455745.1 Alligator sinensis
GAGAATCGCTGCATGAAACTCCCCCATAGCACCTTTCTCAGTTTCCCCATTTCTTACTTCAGTATGTTACCTCAATACTGACTGAATGTTGGAACTGCAACGTCAATAGTTGATCTAGCCATGATATGAAATTTGGAATCTGGCCTTCCCAGCTACTTGTTAGCAGGCATGTCTCTGTCAGTAGCCACTTAAAGAAAGACTAGAACTCATAAGCACTTATGGTTTTCCTTCTCTCTCTTTAACTTGGCTAATGAAAAAAGATATTGCCTTTTCTTGGTCCTCATTTATGTTTTGAGTATCTAAATTTCTGGCACTTTGAGCTGTATCTTCACCAATAGCGTAACAACACAACCAGCACCCAGGTCAAGTGGAACACACAGGGGTTTCTCATTGCTGCAGTACCATCAGTGTGGTTGTGTGGCTAAGGAGCCATGGTTATTTTCTGCCCCCACCCCAAGTCAACTAAGAGCAGCTGCACTGGCCACCTTGCACTAGTTCCATTACTGTCTTCAACCTATGTAAATTGTCACCAGTGAATTACATTTACCCACTATATTTTGGGGGGTGGGGGAGAGGGAAGGGCATTTTTAAAAGCATAGCCTGTATCTGACCACAGTTTCTGAAAACTTGGGGTGGTTGTTTTGTTTTGTGTTTTTTATCATTTAGACAATATCACCACAGAATCTGTGAGCTCTGTCTAGCAGATCAGCAACACTTGGTAGTGCTGGAATTGCTTTTGAAGAAGCTCTGACAGAAGAAACATTAATAGCATTCACCAAGTCATATCATGTGGGATACAGTGTCCAAATGACAAGGCAGCAAATAATGGGCAAAAGTAATCTAGTTTCCAGATCACAAGTGTGTACTTGGTGAAACAGTATCACCACAAACGGTCATTAGTAAAAACTGATGACTTCTTTGTTTATTTGAAAGGACTTGGTAGTCTTAGTCCAGTTTCTGGTGCATGTTTATGCATGTCAGGAACCCACCATCAAGATTACTACTGACACTGGCAGTTTCGGAAGAGGTCAATGGTGAATATCCAGCAAGTGAAATAAAGGCACTACTAAAAATGAACCCTTCTGGTCAGGAGTTGGGAGCTGGGGAGAAATAGTACTATTGTTGTGTGTGCCATCTCAATTCGTTTGCTAAATAGATGACTTTCCTTTCCTGAATT
Organism: Alligator sinensis; assembly: GCF_000455745.1. NCBI lineage: Eukaryota > Metazoa > Chordata > Crocodylia > Alligatoridae > Alligator > Alligator sinensis. Next base: position 1,224,642 of record NW_005841990.1, read on the forward strand.
CTTCATTTGGCTTCTGCTGGCATCATTTAATTTCAGACCTGGTTGTATGAGCTAAATACAATATTAGGAGCTTGGAATGCCTTCATGTTCACCTTGAGCCTGATGCTTACAAACTTTAAGGGACGTCCTAAACTGCGTTATCCTTCATATCCCATCTGTGAGGTGGCAAAAACAATCTATTTCTGTACTTCTCTCACAAGTACAGGACCCAGTATTAATGCTTCCTCTTCCCCATCCAATAGTAGTTTTACAAAATGCTATGTAGCTAACATTATGAATTAATGCAACTGATTCACTCAAAATATGCCTTCTTCCTTCTGTATTTGAACATACTGTAGCTTTCTAAACTGGTGTCTCATTTCAAATGACTTTTAAAATGCCATTCAAAAATAGCAATAACTGATACTCTGTGTTTTGAAAGCACATATAGAAACCTTTCTAAGATCTAGCTAGCTAGCTATATAGATTTCTTCAGATAGATCTATCTATTTCTTCAGCTACCTGAATATGAAAAGAACAGTTTGGAGTGTTTTTTTTTCTTTTGTCTTGTTTTAATGAATAAATGCAATTCAATATTTATGGCATTGCCAAGTTGGTTGGCAATGCAGGCAAGTTCTAGAAATAACTGAAGGTTTAAATTCCTAACACATTACATCAGCAAGTTGTCCTGCCTCAAATCAGCATGACAAATGCTTTCGATTAATCTTGCTCAATGTCACATAAACTGAATGCATCTAAATAAAACCAGCTTGAGGTTTTTTCTGTTTGTTTCTTGCAAAAACCATCCCTCCACCCTACTAGAGGAATTCTATACTTTGTCCAGACTGACATCCTGTGAACAGCTGATTTTGTTTGTTTGTTTGTTTATTTATTTATTTAGACTTAACAACCAGATCAGAAGTGGGGAATTAGAAAAAAGAAATCCAACTTGTGTGGTGTCAGATGAAACAGTCCATTCAATCTGAAATGAAAAATTATGGCAAAGTTGTAAGAGAGGCCAAGGAAAGAAAAGGCTTGAGGAAGTGGCAGTACTGGTTTACTACTTGATTTATTAGATCAGTGGTCAGAACATCTGCCCAATATGTCAGAAACTTTAGTTCAGTTCCTTCCTATGCTGAAGGGAACTTAATCCAATATCTTCTAGGAGAGTGCTGTAATTACTGAGCTACTTCACAGTACATAAGAACTGCCACTTACTGGGTCAGACTGTAGGTCTATCTTGTCCAATATCCTGTGTCACATAGCAGCAGAGAGCGGGTGCTCTGACCAGGGGGTTTTCCATTGTTTCCTTCATTTGCAGCCTCCTGCACTTACCGTAGAAAGTTCTGATTCAGAGGCCATGCCCCTCACTTCCATGCTCAATAACTAGTGCTGCCTCTTTTCTCCAAGAATTTGTCCGGTCCCTTCTTAAATCTGGCTAAACTATCAGCTTCCACAACATCTGGTGGCAATGAGTTTGTAACTTACTATGTCTGTCCTGAGCTCCCCACTTCGGTTTTTCTAGTCGCCCAAAGCTAACTGCGGTCTTGCATCCCGCCTAGCGCCAACCCATTGTTACTCTGTTGCACGGGCACGGTTTTGCCTTGTTTCATCTGGTCTCTTCTCAGCTGGTTTGCCCGGTCCAAGTCTGTGTCTATACTTAGTCCTACTTTGATTCAGTCCAGATGGATGGATATAACCCGAAAGGGGGCAGAGGGGCATCAGCCTCCCCCTGTTTCTTACTCATGGTTCTTTACTAGTCGTCTCTCTCGTCTTGTCGTGCAGGTCCACCGCTGCCTTGGCTCCACTCTCCACAGCTGGACTTCCACGTCACCTCTCCAGTTAAGTCACCTGACTCCTCTGAGTCAGCCAGTAAGGCAGCTCCTCTGTTGGAATCAGCTATTAGATAACTGTCAAAAAGCCCCATTGAAGTGCCTGATCTATACATATTCTGCAGACCTGGGTCAAAGTAGTGCGTTGCTTCTTCCAGTAAAGCACGCTTTGTTTGTTTGTTTTTTAAGATCTTCAAGTAGCCTGTGTGGGGGGGGGGGAAATCTTTTTATTAGTTTTCAACTTCCTACCTACTAGCTTCATTTTGTGGCCTCTAGTTTTTGTTTTGTGAGAGAGGGTAAATAATAAATCCCTATTTACTTTCTCTTCACCAATTAGTACTTTGTAAACCCTTATCATGTGCCCTCTCAAGCATTTCTTTTCTACATGAATAGGCCTAGCCCTTTTCATCTCTAATCATCCATGTTGCTCTTCTCTGTAACTTCTCTAGTTGTTCTATATCCTTTTTAATGTGTGGGATCAAGAACTGGGCAACGTATTCAAGGTGTGGGCACACCATAGATTTATAAAAGGGCATAATGATACTTGGTTTTCTTTACAATTCCCGTCTTAATAATCCGTAACCTTTCATTTGCCTTTTTGATGGTTACTGAGCTGCTATATTTAGTAAATTATATTTAGTAAGCTGGTAGGACTCAATTTTTCCTTTTTGATGCTGTTTCACTTTAAATGAATCTGATATTCACTTGTGTTCTCCCTCTCTCTCTCTCTCTCTCTCTCTCTCTCGTGTGTGTGTGTGTGTGTGTGTGTGTGTGTGTGTGAAGCATTGAAATACTGCTGGTTTGTTTTTTGGCCATTTGACTCAGTACCTTGTGTTTGCTCCAGAAGTTGTTGTATTTATTACTGGAAAAGTTGACAGCTTCCATTTGGAAAAAGCTTTGCTTTTTCAAAGTCTTCCTATGAACAATTGATAATCACTATCATAATGGTGAAAAGTAGGCTGTTTATAGGTAATATGCAATATTTAGCAAGATCATGTTGAAAATATGAAGTGCTTAAGAAGGTTAGAATATGCACTAGGAATTTCAACTGTGGAATACAGAATTTTATACTCTAAATTTCTTGAGGTATCTAAAACATTGGTTCCTAACATCTTTCTGTGATGACCCCACTTCTGGTCTGAACCTAACTGCTATAACAGAAATACTATCAGGCTTGAGACTTCATTCATTTAGAAGCATGATTCTTTGTTTGGGACTTGTCATGGCTTAAGTGCCAGTAAACAGATGCAAACTGAGCATATTGGAAATTTCAGTTTTTTTAAGCTGGAGTGATGTGGGGCAGAGGTAAAATGTGGCGTCTTGTACGGGGTGGGATGTTACTGTGCTGAGGATTCAGGGTTTGAACTTTGAGTTGTGATATCTCTTGTCCTTTCTGAAGGAAAACAGTTAAACCTCAAGGGGGTTTTGTACATCTATTTGAGGCTACAATTTTGAAGTTGAGCAGGTTGAAGTGCTACAATTTAAGCTTGCTTGCACATCCACCATGTATGTACAGAACAGGACATTGGTCTTTTCATTATACAGTAATGTGTTTGTTTCTCCTGCCTCCCCTTCCATCTTCTTTTGATTCATATGAAGGCTGTACAGGGCAACCTCACGTCTAGCTTACACACCTAAATGCTAGGAATTTGAGTTTGCAAACTAGATGTTCCTTTTAATCTATATATAATAAATGAACAGTTATAATGTGTGCATGTTGGACATTGGATATGAACAGGAACTAAGTTAAAGTACTCGCAAACAAAGGCGATCATTAAATATACTGTGGCAGAGCACGATTGGGGTGCTTGCCACTTTGAGGGCTTGTGCAGGCTACAGAGGAGCCTGCAAGGGAAGTGGCAGAGAGGACCCCCCCCCACATACACTTGGGAAAGATTTTAAAGGGGGAGTATAGCAGCAACTGACCTCCCTGTGGGTGCTTGCTACTTTAAGGGGCTGAGCAGGCTGTGAGGCAGGTTGCAGGTGGCTGCAGTGCCAATCAGGAGGGTCACATGGCCATCAGGAGGCTGCCTGATTGGAACAGGGCTACACAACTGCAGCATAAGAGCAGGCCCTGAGCAGTATTGCTGGCAGTTGCTGTGGGGATGCTGCCAAGTTGGCATCGCCCAGCCAGAGTTCCTTTGTTCCCAGGAACATCTGGAGGTTCAATGGAGGAACTATGGGGATGGAGGAACTTGGGGTCTCAAGCCCCAAGGAAGGCAATAGGCCCAGGGAAGATCAAGGCCTGCCTTGTATATGGGGCTTAGTGTGGGCCTACATAGGGGCTAGGCAAGCCCCTGATTAGAACTGGCAGAGGTGAGGCCAGGGGCTCATTTGAGACCAGTTGAGTGAAGGGGCTGCCTCCATATAAGATCTCTGAGGCACTGTGCCAACGCAGAAAAGGATGGCTCTATGGTGTGGCCCAATGGGGGACCCTTGCTGAGTAGGGAGTTCAGTTGCTGCTATACTGATACCAGGGAATCTTGACTGGCCAAAGCAAGGGGACTAGGGCCAAAAGGCTGAAGGGCAATTAAGCCTGCTGTGAGGAGCAGGCCAGGGCTGTGGAGAGCTATCTGGCACCCCGACTGGCCTGGAGGTAGGGCCAGAGCCTGAAGAGGCTGAAGGTCCCTTTGATAGGGGGGGAGGGGGGCATCACTGTCTAAGAGAGAAAAGGCAGCCAGCCAGCAAGCTATACCGACAGAGGCAGAAGCACAGCCTCCTGATGGGAGGCATCCGATAAGGAGTCTGAGCGAGTTGGGGCCAGTGAGAAGGAGCCTTGAGACGGAGGCTGCACCAGAGGCCCAGGGGAGAAAGCAGGCCAGGTACAACATCCAGGAGCTCAGTGAGGGAAGAAGGATTGGGGCAGGTAGGCCTGCATTGTTCTGGGGAATGACCTAAAACTACATCCTGCTGGGGAGGGTGGTGTGGTGGAGCTGCCAGTGGTGGGGTGGTCCTTGGGAAATGCTACATGAGTGCCTCCCTAGTGAAGGGTGAGTATGGGGCACTGGAAAGCCTCGGTCCCGCTGCCTTGTGGGTTACTGTGGAGGGGAAAGGCTAAGGGAGCACACCCTGATAGAAAAGCAACTGGCTTGGGCAACAACATGCAGGCCAGGAGGGCCTGAAAACTCTCAGGCTTTGGTTGGCAACAGCATGGGTGCCAGGAGGACCCAACACCTGAACAAATGAGGCCTAGTGAGGTCCAGGTATGTCTGAAGATGCCCGAGTGGACCATAGGCCAAGAGTAAGGTCCAGGTACATTGACAGATACCTGAGGCCTAAGGGGCATAAGGGCCTGCAGCCCCAGTGAGGGGGCAGAGTAGTGACCCCAGAGAGGGGTAGAGTGAGCAGGGCTAGGAGCCTAATGAGAGGCAGGGATCCCAGACTGCGTGTTTGAGTAGAGGCCCCAGTGAGGGGGCATGTGGCCAAGGTAAGTCTTCAGATGCCTGAGGCCAAGTTTGGACTGCACTCAGCCTCTGGCCCAGTATTGGGTCAGGGAATAATAGTGGTAATGATTTTGGATGCCATCTGCGAGGCATGGGACATGGTATAAGGGAAGGTCGGAGTTGTGTATAACACCCTAGGCATCAGGGCGTTAAATGGGCAGTCTCCCGTATTTTACATCCAATATTTAATATTCCAAAGTGCGGCGGGTGAACGACGGTGGACTGCCCTAGGCTGATACTATGACTGGCCCTGGGACAGCCCTCTGCCACATATACCAAGTAACAACTTTTACAGCTTTCTAATTCAGAGTCAAAGTGTGTGCATGTGTGTGCAAAACACTGTCAGATGTCTCTCGCCACCATTATCTTCTATTGACTAATTAACTCCAGGTGGGTTCCTAAACTTCTGGTATTATTAGTAGTAGTACTATTTTTCAGTATTAGACTAGGGGAAGGCACATACATTAAATCCTTATTTTAAGTTAAGAGGGGTGCACTTCTTTCCTGTGAATTGGGGAACTAGGCTGATGTCTGCTTTCAACATCTTTTCTCTTTAAAAAATAACTTCTGTTGATGATTTTGAATTGGACAGATTTCAGTTTCATATTGAGTGAAAGCCACCCATAAATTCTGATTAATTTCTTTCCATAGGCCATTGCCAATGCTCATTTTAAATCCTATTTTTTGCAGCTCTTTTTCCATTGCATTTAAAGCTTGTCTCAATTCAACATAAACCTGTCACTAAAATTTCTCTTTGATTCAACTTATAATGCAGTGTCATAGAGGTACTGCTTAAGGAGAGATCAAGCCAAAAATCTCCAATGTGCCCTTGTTTGACAGTTTAATATTCCTAGATGATCTAGAATAAGACTCCCAGATAGAACTATATTTTCTGACACACACACACTTTGTATTTTTTTTTTAAAAGTTTAGGAAAATAGAAAAGATTTGTCATTAATTTTCCTTTGAAATAATTTACTAGTAGCATCAGGAAATATTAAGGCCTCTTTAATAAGAATATACTTTTAATCTTGCCGTTAGCTCCTTAAAACAAGTATGAAGATGGAACACAAATAACAAGTTTCTTTTCAATAAAAATTAGTTACTAATTTTCCAAAGCTAAGAGAGTCTCTGCAGATGGGCAGAAGGCAAGGAAGATTTGCACCTTTATGGACTTATAACTGTATTTATTTACCTGAATCCAAGTTAACTTTGAATTTAAGATACCCTCCCCTTCCACCAATTAGACTGTAGGCTTGGAAAATTGATACATTTTCTGCATATAGAATCTAACTGTTGGAGGGTCATCTTAAACTTGTCTTGTCCTGCCCCCCCCCCCCCGACACACACACACACACACACACACACACACACACACACACACACACACACACACTCTGCAGCAGGGGGGCAGGTAGATGGGCAGCAGGGGACTCAAATGGCCTGAGTCCTTGCCCCTTGCTGCTGCTACAGCCCCTCCCCTGCTGCTGCTTTTCTTCTTCTTTTTTTTCCCTCCTCTTTCTTCCCCCCCACTCTCTTCTTACTGCTTACCCTCCATGGCTCCAGCTCCTGCCCCACTCTGGCCCAGGCCACAGAGCACAGCCAGCCATGCCGCAACTGTTGCAGCAGCAGCTTCAGCCTTGGAACTGGAACAAGGGGTGGGGCCAGTGCTGGAGCCGCATCTACCACCACTGTTGCAGCATGGCTGGGCCAAAGCCAGAATGACTGGGTACTCCAGAGCAGAGCTGGAGCTGAAGTCACAGAGGGTAAGCAGCAGTAGCAGTGGTGGGGAGGTGTCTACTGTGGCTCTGACTCTGACCCCAATTGAGGCTGGAGATGGAGTTGCAGCAGCTGCCTGCTCCCTCCACTTCTACTTGAATCCAAGACAAGGGGCTCTTCCCCACCTCCATTTTAAGTGGTGGTGGTGGGAGGGAATGGACCTCATCTTAGGTTTGAGTAAATATGGTAAATTAGAGATGCATAGCATAAGGTTTTGTGAGTCCAAGCTCACTTCATGAGATGCTGTGAAAGATACTTCTTTCCAGAGGTTCTTCTTGAAGCTAAGCCAGTATGTTTGGGTACATCTTCTATTTGACATAACTAAGCTTCTCATCTGCCGTCTCTCCAAGTCCTCACACAGCTCTTCTAGTTCCAGCAACATGCCAATTTGCTGATATGAGATTTTTTTTTTTTTTTTTTTAATTTAGATCCTAGGTTCTGAACACGGATGGATCTAAGATTTTGAAAAGGGGGCTGCTGATGGTGTGCATCGTTACACCTCAGTGCATTTTTCTCCAGTGAAAGAGAAATTAGAACATTTATTAACATGCTAGAGTCTCAGTGCTATATTATTCGGTTTAAGACCAAAGGAAAAACAAACATAACTCTCTAGAAAGGTGCACTTATTTGCTAGCTTGTATATTAAGTTTAAAAAGCACAACAAACTAGGGGAAAATGGTCCAAAATACTGTTTTATTAGTCCTATAGTTATTACAATTAAATGTACAACTCATGCTTGGATTCAAAACCAAATCTAGCCTCCTTGAGCATCTTAACAGTGCATCCAACACTTCACTGTCAGTCATTTCCACACCTGAGCTGATGTTTGCTTGAGTTAATGTTATCACACCTGAGTTGAGGTTTTTAGCTAGAACTGAAAACAGTCTGTGGGGCTGTGAAATAGAAGAGAGACTGTACCAGGAATCACCAACACAGCAAAATTATGCAATAAAGAATACTTTTATTAACGAAACATCAAGACCATCAAAAAGGAGAAAGGGTCATTAAAAACCTGCAGAGTAAATGATTAGCAGGAATCAGATGCATCATAATGAATTGTGAAGTTGATTGACTCCCTCAGCACTGCCTGAATAGAAATACTGCTGCATGTCCAGGGCAGTTCGTTTTAAAGTTTGGGTGGAGCAAGAATCAAATAAGGGGTGTAACTGCACCCTGGTTCTCAACCGTGTTAGACTCAAGGCACCCATTGAAAAAAGCCAGCATTTAGCTTTCACTCTTTCTATATTAAAAAAGAAAAAGAAGAGTATTTTTTCTGTTGCAAAGAACTCAGACTGCAACAGCTCAGAATATTTTTGACACTGTGGTTCCTTATTTGAAATGTCTGGGTTTCTCTTATGAATCATGTGTAAGTTGGTGCGCACCTAACAGTGTTAATATTGTGCAGCATACTGCGGCACCCATACAACTATCTCATGGTGTGGTGGCATCCTAGTTGATAATTGTTGGGGTTTATATATATATATATATATATATATATATATATATATATACACACACTAATGTCACTATCATCCTAAAATGTTCTCAAACTGCATTCCAACCTTGCAAGAGAAGAATATTTTGGGATTTACTTTCCCACTGGCTATGACCAAAGGGGCAAGGGGCAGACATTCAAAAAGCCTGAGCCTAAATTGATTCACTCTTTGCAGGTTAGTCCATCGTGGCTAGGTTAAATCAGTTTTGTAACCAGACAGACATGCTAGAAATGCAGGCACATGGCTGCAGTGGCTCAGGCTAGAAGCTGTGGGGTGCCAGAGCAGCCCTCTCTTCCTATTGTAAGGAGTGACCTAGAAAACACTACCCAAGACAAAGCAAACAGAATGTTATGTGACGAATGCCCATCTGCAAGGATAAGGAGGAGACAGTCTGAGATAAAGGGGGCTTGAAAACAAAAAGGAAAAAACAGGGAACTGGGTTAAAAGGGCTCATTAAAATACTAAAAATCACGCCCCTAGGTGGGGAAAAAGTATGCTAATGAAACATACATGTATGTAAATGAGATACATGGCTAAAACACAGGTATAGAGACATGCTCAGTGAAGAACTCCTTGCGTCACTCCTTTATAACCAATTAGCAAACAAGGATGCTTATGAAGGTCCAAAACTCCTGTATAAAAGATGCTTAGTGGTAGTGATCTGGTGTGCTTGTTATGTGAAATTATTCCGCTTGCACCTTTTTATTGCTAGCAATAAACCTTCTTTATACTTTCACCCCTGGTATCTTTACTGGCTTTTGCATACCGGGCACGATCGCAGACTTGAGCTGGGGCTCAACACTATCATAGCATGAAGCTGAGCTGGGCATGAACAGGCTCTGGCAGGAGCTCTGATTAGCCCAGCAGGGAATTGATAACAGTGTTTATCACAAAACAAGAGAGGAACATTACAGCTACTTGTTGATTCAGCACCAGCTATAGTCAGCATGTGGTCTTCTAGTTAATACACAGACATCTTCTCAGCAAGGCAGGGGGAGGGAGGAATTCCTGTTTAGCAGGAGTGATGAAGGGAAGAGGGGAAGCAGCCCACAGTCTCTGGAGCTGCAGCTAAGGAGCAGAGGGGCGGGGCCAGCCTTGCTGTGGAGCAGAGAGCCCCGCCCAGCCCAGAGGGAGTACTGGGGGACTCTGGTTTACTTTAGACCAGCAAGGGGTCTGGGACAGACGTTGCATAAACTGGTTTGAGCCAAATCAGTCAAGTCTGATATTACATTCAACCAGGCTCATCTCAAACTGGATTCAGCCATTCTCAAACTGATTTATGTGCACTGAACATCTGTTCTGTTACAGGTTTAAACCAGGCTCTGATTACTTAAGCTGGTTTATGTGTAATGTCTGTCCCTAGCCAGAGAAGGTATTTGTAGTTTTCCTAGACATTTGGTTCTCATCTTGGGTGTTTCATTCTCTCGGAGAACCATATCTGTATTAAATACCCAGCATAATCAGCTCAGCTGGAGAAAAATGTGTCACTCATGATTATACACACACATCCTCATCAGTCATTCTACGAAGCAAATACTTGCCATTAACTCCATAAATGGCAACTCAGTCAGTCAATATCCTTTTTTTCCCTTTTTTACAACATTGGATTGCATACTTAGAGTTGACACTACCACACAAATCAATGCTATCCCTAATTTTTTCCCTTCCCCACTCCCATTTACATTGGGGGGGGGGGCAGTTTGTTTGTTTGTTCACCTTTTTTATTCTGCTTGGCTCTTATAGGAGGCAAATACCCTTCGTAACTGGCTTTGAAGAAAGCCTTTAGTTTATTTGGAAAAGATTTCAGGAGTTGTTTATATCTATGAATTCCTTCACTTAAAGTAAGAATTTAATGAATTATTAAACCTACAGAGGGGAGGATTTTCTCCCCCAGAAGAATCAGTAATAGTCTACACTGGAATGAGAAGATTATGCAATCAGATGTATGAACTGCATTTATGCCAAGAGATGCAATCTGTATTGGGGATGAGGAAACTTTAAAAAAAGAAAAATACTTCAGGGAAAAAGTTCTTATTTCAGCAAAGTGGGGAAATGACCCAAATCTCCTTCACTGTATTCCTCCATAAGGTCATAGACGATGACAATTGCACATTGATAAAATGTTTTTAGCCTGCTAACAACTTGGTCTTCAACAACAGCAATGACAAAAGGTACTGGTACAACCCCACCTCCTGAGATGCAATAAGATAAACATCTGTTTCAACAGCATAGCGAAGTTTTGATAATATAAATCTCTTAGCCACATGGATGTTGATCTGCAGTGGAGTATGTTAACAGTAGAAGTTCAGTACTTGCGCTCCAGAGTTAACAGTCTATTGAAGTCGATGAGTTTGCTTGTCATATATCAATATGTTCAAGAGTATGTAGACTCAAATGGGCATCAGCTTACTCCTAGTTCTCACTTGAAAGATTTCCTTCATCCTAACCATAAGGGTGAGAGACTATTAATTGATTTATTTTTTGCACTCATCCAAGTATCTCATTTTACTAATAACAATAGTTCAGAAGAGACTCAGCTGAAAAGGAGATGGCTAGCATGTGTGTTACGAAGTATATATTTTTTTCATTCAAGAATATGAAGGAAGATATTAATGGAAAACTCTTTTTGTAGGGTTGAAAACATGTAAGTTTAAAAGCCCAGATAGGAATCCAGATATTGCCTGTGTATGTGTGCTCCCCCTTTCTTTAAAGAAGCCATAAATAAATTAGTAGTAGGAGGTCATTCCTTTGATTATTGGTAGAGATTTAAAATCTGGTGATTGGGGGTTTTTTGTTTTTATTTTTTTGTTTTTCTTGAATCAACATGAAAGAACAGAATTCATTGAGTCTCTTCATTTTATTTTTAAGGTTGCTGTCTGAATCTAAGTGTTCAAATGCTTAACTGTTTTTGAAGGGATGTGAAAACCCACTGTATATCATGGAATACAACTACTACCCTACTATTAATGGTTATATTCCATCTTGCTAGCCTAAAAACTGCCTTTATACAACAAGGATGCACCAAATTCCTAACCCCCTTCCTCCCTTACCTTCTTGGCTTTTAAACAACCCACTAACCTTGTCCAATTCATCACAAGCAAAATCCCCACTGATAATAGACACCTAATGGCATTCAACCCTGTCTTAAGAAATGCAAACCTGTTGTCAACTCATCTCTACTGCCACCATACTCAACACCCCTCTCCCTGCTCCCATGAAACCATCAAAATCCATAGATCTTACACATGTCTATTCCAAAATGTGGTATAACATAATGAATGGAAACTATGTAGGTGAAATTAGACAAATTATGCATCAGAATGACCAAACACAGTAGAGACAGGACAGGGTTACAAGATGCATGAACATGGGTAGAAGAATACTTTTTACAGAATAACACTCCTGACCTCACAATCCTTCTACTCGAGATATAAACCATATTCAAAAGATGGGCCTCAGAACAAAACTAGTATCTTTACTGGACACCAAAAACCAGGGACTAAACAGACATTGATTTTTTTTTTTTTATTTTTATTTATTATTATTTATAATCTACCTGCAAATCTTTCCACATTGCACTGGCTCTCTTCAGTCTTGCCCTTCTACTTATACTTTCTATTGAATTTTTCTTGTCTTTCAACTAATCTGGATCAAGTCTCATTGCTTTTTGTTTTGTTTTTTGTTTGTTTGTTTGTTTTTTACAGTCTCTCAGTGATCTCTTTCTTTAATTAGGCTATTTTTAATTGCATATAGACAAAGAACAGAGGTTCAAAAAGCCAGAGGTGGATTCCGTTCCATCTTTGCAAGTTTTTCTAACCTGCACTGATTGAATCTATATGATAAAATGAACTGACATTCAGCATTCTAGTGGCCAAAGCAGGCAGAAGCCAGGAGCCTAGGAGTACCCTTGTGCCTTGGCAGCCCATGCCTGACTGGCTCCTGGACACATGCCCCCACCCCCTGTGGTCAGATGGAAAGAAGGGAAAACCAGCAGATCTCTCCCCAGCCCCACCCCCTTGTCATTTGAGAGGCAGATGGGGGGGAATGTACCACCCTCAGCAGGGGTCTGTGTGGTGCACAGGGGGATAGGGAGGCTTTCCCCCTCAACCTGCAGCCCAGCAAGCTGGACTAGGAAAGCCTCAGTCCTGCCCATTCATCAGCTACCAGCCTCTGAGAGGTAGGGGGAGAATACACCCCACCTGGTCCAGCGAGGGGAGGGGGAGAAGGGGGTCATTGTCAGGCTGTGGAGGTGCATTTCCCCCACTGCCTCAGCTCTGTGACGGTGAGGGGGGAATCTGACTCTGCTCCACCAGTGCAGACAGCACAGTCCAGGGATGCAAAGCATCCTGAGATGCTTGGGGAATTTGAGGTAACTTGAGTTGGGAGGGGATCTGGGACACAAGTTCAACAGACTGATTTAACCTAAACCAGTTAAGTCTGATACTACATCCAACCAGGCTTATCTTAAACTAAGTCTGGTCATTTTGAAAGCAGTTTATGTGCACTTCTGCTGTATTACAGGTTTGAATCAGTTTCTAATCCCTAACTGGTTTATATGCAATTTCTGTCCCTAACCATACAGTTTCGTATAGGCTATTGTGACCTTGTTTCTCTGCTCAAGCTATGTCCTTTTCTTCCTCAGACCAAATGAGGATCACTTTTTGCCCAAAAGCTTGTCTAATATCTCTCCCAACCATCACTTCGT
>NW_005841990.1:1238041-1268135 GCF_000455745.1 Alligator sinensis
CTCTTGGAAAAGGGGGGGGGGGGAGGGTGTGGCTGCGGGGCAGGGTGTGGGGAGTGGCCACAGCTGGGGGAGTACCACCAGTTGCAGCAGCGCAGCATGGGGCTTGGCCCTGGAGTGTGGCACATAGATGTATGGTGGGGGTGGCACGTGGTGCGGCCATGGCATGGGGATTGCCTGCCGGCTGTGTGCTGTGGGGCATGCCAGCTGCGGCTGTGTGCGTGGGGGCCGTTGCACATGTGGGGGCATGGAGTGTAGGTGCAGCGTGCCACTCGGAGCGGGCATGGGGGGCATACCCCATGGCTGCATGCTAAAGCTGGCAGGGGCTGCCTGTGCCCACTTCCCTCATGGCACCTCATGGCCACATGCCACGCCTCCCTCCCCCCCCTGCAGGGTGCGCCCCCAGCTCCCTGCATGGAACCCTGCAGCCACGTGCTATGCCATGTCCTGCACCCTGCACGCCCCATGGCCAGAGCCAGTGGATTTTCCCCACGCAGGGGTGTGTAGCTTGGGGTCATCAGCGAAGTGGGCATGGGGGGTGTACCCCACTCTGCAGCTGCAGGGTGCCACATGGGGAGAGCATCCCGCTCCATGGCTGTGTGCTACAGGTGGCGGGCGCTGCCTACACCCTGCATGCCCCCTCCCTGTGCAGCACCTTGTGGCCATGTGCCGCACCTCTCCCTGAGTGCCATGAGCGCCCTGCCACCACTACCACCAGTGGGGTGCATGGTGGCATTGTGGCACGCAGCCTCAGAGTGCAATGCAGGGAGTGGGTATGCGGGGTGCACCTTGCCCCGCAGCTGTGTGCTGCAGCTGGCAGGTGCTGCCCATTCCCTGCTGCCCTCATGGCCCTCTGCAGCCACATGCCATGCTCCGCCTCCACACTAGCTTCTTGTGTGGTGCCCTGTGGCTACGCCAGAAGGATCTCCCCGGGGGGGGGGGGGGGGGGGGGCATGGTGCATGGCTACGCAGCGGAGTGTGTTTTGTGGCTGTGCAGGGGTTGGGTGTGATGCATGGCTGCAGGGTGCCCCACCCCATGGCCATGTACTGCAGCCGGCAGGTGCTGCCTGTGCCCTGTGCCCAGTTCCTGTGCAGCATGCTGCAGCCACGTGCAATGCCCCACCCTGCACGGTTGCAAGCCACACCTGCATGGCCAGTTTCCCCCCTTCCCCCCCGCTGTGCCCCGCAGTGGGGAGTACAGCCTGGCTCTGCCCACCTCCATCCCCACTCCCACTTCTGCCTCTGCCTTTCTCTGTCATTTAAGGCTCCGGGCCACACATGCACAGTTGGCCCAGAGTGTTATGGACAGATAGACACACAAGCAGAAGTGGTAAGGCTTTTATTATGTTAGAATTAGATACTGGTAAAAACATAATTGATAATAGTGCATGTGAAAATGCAAAGCTAAATGATTATAATAACTTCTCTATTAGCCCAAACAGGTAACCAGCCTTTGTCTGAAGTTTCCCAGTAGTCAACTACATGGTATATTCTTTCTCAAGGCCAACCTTTTCACATGACTCTAACAAACTTTTAATACTTACAGAAACTGGTGATAGTGGGTGAAAAAGAAGCCATGATCTCCTTGAAATTGTATATGTTCTAAGTATAGATGGGTAGAATGAATCACTGTCATCCTCAATATCATGTCTAAATCACCCACTCCTCTTTTGCAATCTCATTTTATTAAGTCAAACACACTCTAAGCCTGCTCCCAAGATGGACTACTGTTTTTCTCCAAGCCCTAAAGAAGCATTTGCATCCTTTCATATCCTGAGTGAAGTTATCTGATTCCCACCGCAGCAATATGTTTCCTATGTTCTAATGCAGAGATTTGGTAGTTGAGCACATATATGCCTTCATTTTCATTGACTTTTTTGAAGGGATTTGATTGAGTAGGGAGGAAAGCATTATAAGAAGCAGCAAAATCATACATTGTCCCATGTAAGTTGATTGCAATTATAAAGTCTATATATTATGTGAATTATTAGAAAATCAAGCCACTGGTTCAATTCAAAGGGGACATGAGATCACCAACTTTTTATCATATTCATTAAGATGAGCATCATGGTAGAGATTCAGTTTGCTAAACCAGTTGGAGGATGTGGCACTGGATGACTGGAGCTGAGTTCTTTACCTCATGCAGATGACATCGGACAACTAGCAGGTGTATCTGAATGAATGATGCTACATTTTGGTACTGTGGAAAATTGGAATTACTGCCTTTTCATATTTTTGGTATTTTATTGCACTTAGGAAAAAGTACCATAAGTGAAGAATAGGAGTGCAGCGGTGGTAAACCTGTAAAGTAAGCAGCTTCTCCTGTTTACTTCTTTGTACCTAGCACCAACCAACCTTCCACTAAGAATGAGGTTAGGAAGTGACATACCTCAGCCACAACTCCTGCAAAGAAATTGATGGAAATTGGACTGATTTAAAAGCATTGTTTGGTACCTTGGTGCAAATTTAACTGACCAGTCTATTACCAGTATTATTCTATGGACTGAAAGCAGTAACAAGACAGAAACCTAGAGGCAGTAGAGAGAGAGAGAGAGTTTTTCAACTTGGGGCCAGTGTGACATGGAATGATTTTTAAGATAAACGGAGAAATTAGGAGAGTAAGATGTGAAATAAAGGTTTGGGATTGATTACAATTGCAAAACAACAATTGGCCAAAGCAATAAAAACCCCATTCAAACACAACCAGAGTCAATCTGACTTAGAGACTAGCCAATTAGATGGCTAGACATTGTATGCTAGACATGACCTTAATAAGAAATGCAAAACCTGCTAACCCCTTGCTACTGCTTCTATAATCAGTACCCCCACCACAATGAAACCATCAGAATCTGTAGACTACATATGTCTATCTCAGAATGTGGTATAGCAAAATGAATGGAAACTATCCACATGAAACAAGGCAAAAGCTATGACCAAGCTGCACGTAATGGAGGAAGCCCTCCCAAGAGCTGGATGGGAACAAATAGAAATGTTGTATTGTTCCCTGCATTTGCAAAGATGCTCTGGAATGAAGAAGTTATGCCCAATCAGAAGAAATGGCTTATTTGGAGTACATTTTAGTCTAGTAGGAAGGAAGTCCTGATGTCATCCAACAACTGCATGAAATACTACTGGATGCAGGGATCAGTTTTCCGCTTGCTGATCTCTCCCTCCTTTTGTGCCTATCATTTCAATCCACTTCATTTTATAAGACTTGTCAACAAAGAATGGTAGTTAGCAGTGGTGCCAGTGGCTCTCTGCTGTTTTCAGAACTTATTGCCACTGCTACAGGGCTCTAGAACTGCAAGTGAGGTGAAAACTGCATGCAGTTAAGTCTGTAGAGAAAATTAGGCAGGCAGAATGTAATTTACTTAGAGGTAGCATTTGGCCAGGACAGACCTTTTTCTTGCACAAGTGCCTCTAGTGGTCAATATAAGCCTGGTTCATCGTCTCCAACCAGCACAGTGCTCCCTCAGAGCATGCTGAGACATTTGGTCAGACCTGCTGAATCACCAGTGCTGTTCTGAGGCTTTCCATCTAAGTACTGACTAGGTCTGACCTTGCACAGTTCATACGAGATCAAAGCCTGATTTTGGTATGGCTAAAACAGATCAGTAACATTCTTTATTAGTTTACTGGCGCCTTTTTGAATTTGGAACTACGCCTAGCAGTATCAAGGCACTAGAACTATTTGTTCGAACTGGCAAAGATTTTTGTCCTTTTACCCATTAATCACTGAATTGCACAAAATGAAGAATGGAAGCAAGAGATGAGACCAGCGTATATATATGTAGACATAATAAACAGCTTACCAAGAATATTAAATGAAGTCATGAGTATAATCCAGTGGTTATTTATCTTTAACAGACACCAGCTAAGAGCAGCCTAAAGTAAATTTGCTGACAAGATTTGTATGTCATCAGTAAAACTACCACAATAGTCCAGATACTGTGATAAGAATAATAATGGCAGAGGTAATGCAGTACTAAACAGAACCTGTGTCACTTAGAAGAAAATCTTAGGTATGTGAATGGAAAAGATAACAAATTGGCATCACTGGGATTATTTTAAAAGCCAATTAAAATATTTTCCCTTTGGAGATAGCGTGATTTGGCAGTTAATTTTGTAAATGTTCCTTAACTTGAACAAAATTGTTTTTCCATTGAAGTTGCTTAAAAAAAATATGCTTTTGCTCCTTGGTTGCGCAAGGCAAGATGGGGACCTACATTTTATTGCTGAAATCTGTTTAAATTGATCTTGTGACTAATTGGGCTTTGATTAAATTATAATAACATTGGGTTTCTGATCCCTGCCTCTACTGATTGCTTTTCCTTCTTTTTCAAAAAGTAGGAAGTTTTTTTGAGAGAGTGTGACCAAAGTGATTTCAGGGTCCTTGCCACAACCCCGTCCATGGGGTACCTCCAGAGCTCCAAATTTCTCCCCACTGTCCTGCTGCTGTTTTGAAAGAACAGATCAAGGCTTGTCCTGAGAGAATTCTCTGTCTATGTAAGCTTCAGCTTCACTGGCCTTATATCAGACCTTACAGCTGCAGCAGAGGAATCTCATCCAGCTCTAGGTGGCCTTCCCTTGGGCTGTAAGGGAATTTTAGCACCTTTCCACCCCCTTGCTTCCTTAGAATTGGTACCCTGGAGATCGTTCTTGACCCCAGGCAATCAGTCAGGAGACAAAACAGCAAAAGGATTTATTGTATAGGAGAAAATAAGTATACATGAAAACTGACAATAAGTTTAGAGATGAACAAAAAAACAAGTTAAGTTTCTTACCCTCTCCTCTGACTCCCAGAGGGACCTGCCAGTATTTTCAGAGATCAACCTTTCTGCAATCCTGCCAGCTGCCTCCAGCAGCCCTGGATTCCTCTGAAGCCACAATGTGGTATACTTGGGAATGTCATTGTAGAACCAACCAATCAATATTTTGGGATAAAACTCCAAGCCTCTATTCCATGATGAAATAAATATGATGCTTTGTACTGCATTCAACACTACTGTTTAATCAGTGCTGTTGCCTACATACTACATGTCATGTAGTATTTTATTTTTAATCTACAGAGCAAAGGCTCTGATCTTGTCTGGGACCCTGCTGTGGTAAATGCTGTACTAACTCTCTCCATTATTTATAACTTAATTAAGGGAAAATCACAAATGAGCTTGGGAGGACAAATATAATTATTTATGGGGAATACTTAAAGTTGCACCTTGTGACTAGTTAATTATAATACCTGTTGGCCAAAAAAGTTATTGTGAACAAAAACATGATCACATTCAAATTGGACTACTTCAGAAGGCAGTGAATAAAAGGGTAATAAATATCAATGAAATTTGCATTTATTATAAACAAATATGTTGTGGTTTTTTACCACTAGTATTAAAAATGGAGCATCATGAATTATGATGGTAAAAGATATACACCCCAGAGCATTTGCATAGCCCTTGGGGAGGAGCTGGCTTTGATAGATTTGGAGTTAGGGGTCCAATGGAAAAGTGACCCCTTAAGAATGAGCTTATAAGCACACAAGAAACAATATTTGAAATTCTTACTTTCAGTCTGCTAAGGCCACTAAACTTATTTTTTTGCTTTCTAATACAAGTTGTTCTCCTGCCTGGCTTGCCCCTCCCATGGGGCTGCTCTGGGAGAATGTTCAGGAAGAAGACTGTAAATGTAAGTGAAACAAGGCTACAACATAATAATTAAAAAAAAATCCTAATGTAAGCTATAGTGAGAAGTAACAATCGATATCAAAACAAGGAGCTAAAATACAACTGTTCCCTCTGCATGGTCCAGTAGCCATACAAATGGAGTGAAACTGCTCCACTTAATTTGGGGTCAAACTGCTTAACTCAGGGTTGAAGTTAGGGTGATTTAGCTAACTTCCATTGCTTCAGGATATTTCTGAGAAAATAATGAATCATAACAGCTTCTCCCTCTACCCTTTCAAAGCAACTAAAATGTATGTTTATCCATACCCTATGCCAGTGGTTTTGAAACTTTCTAAAATCATGGAATGCTCATTCATGTCACTTCTATGAGCTGAGGTGAAGCCAGGCTCTTTGCAAAACTGCTGACATGTCACAGAACCCCAGGTTTCACAGAATTCATGTTTGAAATCGCTGCTGTTTTATTTCCATTTTTTTCTACATTTGCCAAGCTAATTTGGTGCCTTTTCAGATGTGCTGCTTGCTGCTCTGTTATCTCGGTCTTGCAGAACAGAAGTCTGAAGCCAAAAAACAGCATCGTGAGTTTATTCTCCAGCCTAGATACAACAGATAAAACACTATTGGGTTCAAATAGCTTCTTTTTGTCTTCTCTTCAAAAATACAAGAAAATCATATGCAAAAATCATCCATACAGAACATGGATGAGGTCCTAGTCTGAATGACTGTGAAGGTGGCGTGATGTCTGTGTTTCAGTCACTTATCTGGAAAATCTTGGTCAGTTTACTACAAGTAAAGATGTGTTTTGCTTATCTGCCAGTTCTGTAAATGTATCCTGTTGTCAGGAAAGTCAAAGTGCATTTTCTTGTCATTTTAATTATCATCAGAATATTCTGTATTCTGATTCCAAACATGCTATCACAAAGATAAGCTAATACACATATGCAAATAAGATATATGGTGCTGCCCATTGAGCACAGTCCTTCTCAGCACCAGTTCTCTTTCAAGGCATGGTAAGTCACTACACTGAATACATTTCAACTTCCTGTTCACTCCTGTACTGAGCTGCACTTTTCTTTCCCATTTCCAATGATGTCTGTTTCTTCATCAGCCTTAAATGTCTGCAAAAAACATCACCAAATGTGGCCCCAAACAGTTCACCCAAAATCCCTCTGGCACCCTTTCTCAATCTGTTGCATATTAGTGTGGCCTCAGCCTCCATGAGGTGGACCTGGACCAGGTTGCCTTGCACCTCATTTGTATACAAATGTTGGGAGGAAACCATGACCCGTGAGCAGAATGTCCGGTTCCAATCATGAGTGGGAGGCTGTTAGCAAATGTATCCTTTGTGGGGGTATCTGGATGACATACGCATATTGAGCAGTGTTGAGTTGTGGGGTCACTATGGCTTGAAATGCTCTCGACTCCATGGGGGCCCAGCCCAGTAAATTATATGGTAATTAACAATCCTTTTGGATTTGAATTAATATCATGCAAGATACGAAAGTGTTGCTTGAAATTGTTTGTGGGGCACCTGTGCTAAAACTTCCAGCTGTTTGCAAACAAAAGGTAAAATGTATCAGTTATGGATGAACTAAGTCTATGGGTGCCTGTAGTAATTTGCCTATGTGCAAATGACTACAGACACGTTTATTTCAGTGTCAGTATTTTCAAATTTGTTCTTCTATGCACTCAGGAGACTAGGATATGACAGTAAAGAGTGGGAGAAGAGGCTCCAGGGGGTAAAGGGGTTATCTGACCCTCCAGTTTTGTTTTCCCTACTGTAGCAGTGGGAAGGGGACAAATTCAAGGCAAGTCTCCAATATTGTAATACTATATCTAAAAAATAATAACATGTATGTTTCTCATATATAGAATCTAATTATTGGAAGGGTTGTCTAGTATTCAAGCAAATATGGTATTTTGTTGAGTTTCAGAAAGGAGACAGGAGGAGACATAAAAGCATGGTGAATATCCTTTAGCAGTTTTTGCAGTTTGAGTTAACAAACAGCTAAGACTGTTCCTTTAGATCAGATTGGTGGGAGGAGGGGTATGTAGTGGCAGTGTTTTAGAACACAGATTATTTAATGGCTCTTTATACAATGGATTGTGTTTTCTATTTTTAACTACCTAAGATCATTCCAAAAGAATGAGTGGGTGGTGCTATCTTGAATGTCACCATTCCTGGAAATACTGGCTCTGGAGAAATATCACAGGATAGAACAAATTGTGTTGTTCAACATTGTTGGCAAAGGGTGTAGCAACCATCCCAAGAGACCCATTGCCTACTGTATAGTACAGAAACTAAAATGAAGACTGATGAAGAACACAGTATTGTTGCAGTGTAAGAAAAAGCCTTCAAAAATGGGGTATCTAGAGGTGCAATGATAGAGTGGCAGTAGAACCTGTCGAACCAGTCAATCCCAGATTGGCCTTGGTAGCCATGTTGGGACCCAGAGATAAGCCAATCGTGGAAGACAATAACCCTTGACTGCATGTGTTTGCTAATGATGGAATACTTCATGCCTGGGGCATCTGAATTTTGTAAATCATTTGGGTGGGGTATGGAGACTCTCTGCCTCTGGTTTGCTGAAGAAAGTAGAATACCCTTTTCAGAACCTTTTGAAGACATTTTAGGACCAGTTCTTGCATCATTTCTCTGGATGCATACAAGTCTCAGTCCTTAATATAAGTGGCTCAGCAGGGGAAGGGGAAATTGCTATGTTGCTTTGAACTGTGCACTCCAGATCTCTGAGCACAAGTGTTCTAATTTTATAGCTGTTCACTTTAACTTAAAGCCTGATGCAATGAAAATGTGCGTGAGCTTAGTTTTCTTTTAAATAAATCCCTTTAAAAATTGTGGAGTATAAAGAGCCTGAGTCCAAGTGTAGCAGGATAAGGTAGCTACTGAGGTAACATACACTCAGACGTATAACTAGAACTGTTGGTGCCCTGGAAGGCAATGGCCAAGAATTAGGGAGGAGTGGGAGTGTGTTGCATGGTTATCTCCTGGTGCAAGTGCTGCCCTTGCACACAGGCTCCCTGAGAGCCATCCTTCTTGCACTCCTCCTAAATCAGTGTCTGGAGCCTGTGCCACTTGCCAACTTAGTTATGCTATTTCATACTATGTGGTAGGGGCTGGGGTGGTGTGGGTGTTAAGGTGAGGGGTTGACAGTGTGCGGGCCGGGAGCGGTCCGAGGCCCTCGGGGGCCTGTGCGCGGTGGGCTGTGGCCAGCAGCCCGGACACACCGGGTCAGGGAATGCAGGCCGGCGGGCTAGAATTAGGCACGGACACTTAACAGTTGATTAAAGATTATTTTACTTACACCGAAGATGGTCGTGGTGCAGGCAGGAAAACTTGCTTGAGTTGCGGTTACAGACAGAAAAGAAGAGAAGCAGACAAGAGTTCCTTCCACGTGAACCTCTAGCCCAATCCGGTTGAAGGCTCTAAACACGCGAGCCCGTCGCGTCAACCGAAGAAAACAACTCGAAGCAGAGAGCTCTGGATACACTCACATGAAGTTTGCTAGGCTCCGTGGATCTTGCGCACAAGGAAGGGGTTCGTCGAGGGATCGTTCGGCGACGGGGAGAGGCCAGAGGTTGATCAGACCCCTATAGCCTGCGCTGGGTTCGATAGGCTCCGCAGCGCTTAGAGATCTTCACGAGACGTGAAGTTCTCCTCCTCCAGATGGTTGTGGAGTCCTCCCTTGCGGGGTTCTCCTCAGAGTTCTCCAACTGGGGCGGAAACTGCTCAAGCCTCTTATACGGCTAGCAAGCCAGGGAAATAATTTAGCAGTGCCGAAGCGCGCACAAACAAAATCACACCCTTGGGTTGTGACAGACAGCTTAGAGGTTGCAAGTTTGAAGCCATAGCAGAAGTGCTCACAATGTGGCCATGTCAGATTCCAAAAAATCTGAATTCTGCTAAATACCTGGTCACAAGGACAAGGATGCAAGAAGGAAGGAAGGATACCATGTGGTCTCTTTGTCTTTGCACAGTTGCAGGATTCAACAAAAATCCATGTTTCCTTCCCAGAACTTTTCTCCTCTTACTTAAAAAGAAAAAGAAGGAAAAAAAGAATTGCTGAAATTATAAGCCTATAGGGAAGAAATGATCAGCCATATATGCAAAACAACCTGAGTGGCACTGGGGAGAAAAGGGAAATGTTTACTTGCAAAAGATGGTGTAGTTCAGAGGTGGTGTCAGGAGTTAGTGGAACACTTTGAAGCAGAGAGGAAGCAAAGGGAATGACTTCTGCATCAGATAGAGAGAAGGGAGGGAGCAGTCCTGGAAGGAAGAGCTGTGGTAACATATTGGCACCAGGGAAGTGTGGAAGCTGGCAACAAGAAGAGAGAGTGAAACCTGGCAGATGTGGGGGTTGGGTTGGTGGGAAGTATCCTTTCCTTTTAACAGGAAGAAGAACTGTTTAGGAGAGATGGGACCATGATAGAAAGCAGAGAGGAAGCAAGAAATGTTTAGGAATGGCAGTGAAAGGAGAAGGGGGGAAAGAAATGAAGATAAAGGCAGGCAGGGAGTTCAGGCCTCTATTAATTTGAAAGGTAGAAAGCTATAGAGCTGCATGAAGGGAGTCAGACCTTCAGATCCAACCACTGAAGAGGACTGATGAAGCTGGGGGGCAAAAAATGGTATTTTTCCTCAAACTACAAACTTTCTTGAACAGCTCTGAAACAGTGTTAGAAGCTGGGTTTTCTTGGTTTTTAAAGCCCTCCTTCTTAACCAACTCTTTTGCTATGGTTTAAATGATAAATAGGATAGCTGCCTGTTTCTCTGACACTCAGGCAGAAGGTAGGGCAGGGTGGCTCCTGAAGAACTAACAGGTCTAGTATTTGGATTTCAGGGCAGAGTGAAAAAAACTGAAAACTAAGCCAGATAGTCTCTAAGGGCACCTATACACATGCTGGATGATTAATAGAGTCTGCTGGAGTGTGGTAATTAGTGCACTCCAATAGCCTGTGCGTCACGTCTATATAGTGTCCCCAGGCTTCACAATGGTGGCGGGGGTGCTTAAACTAAAGCTTGTTTAAGCGCTCCCTCTGCCATTTTGAAGCGCAGGATGCTGAATACACGTGATGCTGCGGGTGCTTTAAGAGCCGCTCTAATTAAATTGCCTCCCACCACCCTGGAGCATGTGTATAGATGCCCTAAGATGCCACCCTGCCCTACCTTCTGCCTGATCTTCAGACCAACACAGTTAACCACTTTTCTCCTCTCTCAAGCTGATATAAGCACAGCAGTTTTATTAGAACCTCTGTTAGAATTTCACTGTATTCCACTTACTTTAAGCAGTGCTAAAATCTAAAACTTCAGCCCAGAGTACTGACAGCTTAAACATGATATAAGATTTGATCACAGATTTTTGGCTTGATCTTGCTTCTGTTGAAATCATTGGGAGATTTGCCATTGACGTCAATGGGAACAGAATTGGGCCCATTATAGGAACCATAGTAGTAGTAATAATAATATGTTTTACTTATATAGTGCATTCTGTGGCTGCCAGAGGTCTTGCAAGCCCTTTCTGTCAACACATACAAAACAATAAAGCAGATTAAAATTATTCTGATTCCTACAGTGTGAGACCATGCAAACAATAAAAATCAAAGCATGCCTATATATGGGCTATTTCTTCTGCAGTGATTCGAAGCATGTCATCACATAGTTTGTGGCAGGTCATCATGTACTTGGTCTGCATAGGGCCATTGCACTTGATCCATGAAACCACTGCCTGTTTAGAATTTTGTTAGCAGGCACACAAGCACAAATATATATATTGATTAAAGAGAATATTTTTAGGCTTACAAATTAGCCAGAATCATCCAAATTCTTGGCCCTCGACATGTGCTGCTGAGTAGTGTCAGATGCTCACACATACACAAATTGACATTTACAAGGCATGCTGCAACTGGTGCCAAGTTCAGAAATAAATTGCTTCTTTTGATAGGTTCACCAGAGCCTCCTAAGTACACCAGAGCCTCCTAAGATTCATTTATTGTTTGCTACTGGAGGAACTGGAATGCTTCTGGACACAGAATGAAAATCCATTTAGTGCAGCATAAGGGAAACTACATAAACTGCAGTACAGTAACTGTGAAGCTGCAGTTTCATAGGGTTACATTTCCAACACACACTGTGTGGGGTGGTGGGGTGGGGATTAGGTGCTCTGTTCCCATTATTGTTAATGGGAGTTACATAATCAACTCCATGTGTATTTTATTGAAGGTCTGCACCAATAAATTCAAATGTTTCTAACTGGGGGAAGGAGGAGGGGCTGAGAGGCATAGCTGGGGGTAGATCTTAGTCCTTGGCTTTTATTTGTATACCAGCCCTCCAGGAGATGATTTCGTTCCACAGCATGATGGCCATAGCCTCTCATGGATTCTACAAAGTCCCTTCTGCCTGGGGTTCTAGCTTTGTAGAGGGCAAATCTTAATCTCATCTATACCTCATGAGAGAGGGAGAAGCACTGTATGCATAAGCTTATATTAAAAGGACACAGAATTGGCCACATCTGATCATGCATTTAATTTAGCTAGTTCACATTCAGTTTTTTCAGACTGGTCAGGATAGTGTCTGATACTTCAAAGGAAGGGAGGATGGGGGGCACGGGGCATAATTTAGGTAATTTTGCAATACTGTAACATAAATCT
Source organism: Alligator sinensis (assembly GCF_000455745.1). Taxonomy (NCBI): domain Eukaryota; kingdom Metazoa; phylum Chordata; order Crocodylia; family Alligatoridae; genus Alligator; species Alligator sinensis. Next base: position 1,250,377 of record NW_005841990.1, read on the forward strand.
TGAACATACTAGTAATCAGTTTACTTGCTCAAGTATAAGAAATTATTATTTATTTAACAGCACCTTCACAGGACTCTTGGAGCTGCTGCTGACCAAGCTGAAAAGTATCAAGCTATGCATTCTGGGTCTCTAGGACTGGTACGGAAGAGGCGCAGTAGCTGACTTCTGTGTAAAACCTGCATATTCATATTCTATTAACATTTTCTAGTTCCATAAATAATTCCTATATTTCCTTGGAAATTGACAATTGAAAAGCTCAAGCATGTGAGGCTGCAATATTTATCCAAAGAGCTCATGAAGAAAAGAATGACCCCTATAAATTGTTAAAATAGATTAAAATAAGTCTAATGTTGTAAGCTCAGATGCAAGAGCACAGAGAAGAGAAGCTAAGTACATCATGTTTATTTGAAGTCTTTATCCCATTTCAAACTGAGAGCCTTGTTACACATTAATTTTAGGCAGCTCCTAGAGCTCTTAACCACTGGATTATCCACACATAAACAACTGACACTAGTTTTAAGCACACTATAGGCATCTTAAAGTTACACCACTCCAGGGCAGGTTTATCTCCGATTCATGTTGATGAGCCACCCTTACTTGCAGTCCTTCACCATCCCAGTTGCAGTTCTACTCTCCTGTTCTGTGGGGACTAACTTTCTACCCGCCCTGGACTCTACTGCCCAGGGGGCAGTTCTGGCACCAAGCCAACTCCCACCTGGGGTGTGACCTTCCCATGCCAAAGGGTGCAGCCCCATGAAAACAGCCTGCTGAGCACATGCCAGCTAGCCAGGTTACAGAGCATGGGTGGGTCCAGAAGTGTGGTCTAGGTGGGAGACAAGGTAGGGTGCCAGATTGGGACCCCATGAGCTGGGGCTTCCTGTGGCAGGGTCACTAGCTCCTCCAAAACTACCTTCCTTCACTTATCCCACCTCTCAGCCACCCCAGGAAGCTTGACCAGTAGGCCTATGCGAGTCGGCAGCAATCCGATCCAGCTTCGGATCCGGCCGCTTCTGATTGCCACGATCCAATCTGGAGCTCGGGACCGGGTTTCCACCTCGATCCGGCCAAAGCAGCTCCAAAGCTTCGGAGCCGCCTCAGATCCGGCTATAGGGTATAATGGGGGAATCAGTGAAATATCTATAACTTTGTTGTTTTTTGTCCGATTTGGATGAACCATGCAGAGATGGTAGCCTCTGCTGAGAGCATGAAACCTGCCAAGTTTCAAGAAGATTGGTGCAGGGGTTTGGGGGGAACTGTACCCCAAATTCTTGAAAGCAAAACTCCTGTTACGTCTGTGTTACACCACAGGGAGGGGTCAAAACTGCAGGGGTGGTAGCTCTTACTGAGGCTACAAAGCTTGCTAAGTTTTAAGAAGATCGGTATAGGGATTTGGGGGGAACTGCATCTCAAGATGCAGACAAGCAAAACTCGTGTCATGGGTGACACTGTGTGTTAAGGCGCAGTGGGGTGACAGCTGCAGGGATGGTAGCCCTTGGTGTGGCCATGACGCCTGCCAGCTGTGGAGGAGATGGGTGCAGGGGGATTCCGGGGCCCTGCTCCCCTAGCTGCTGACAGGCAAAACTCGTGCCATGGGTGCTTGTGGGACCGTGTCTTGGGGTATGGGAGACACTACTGCAGGCCTGGCTGCTAAGCTACTGTACCAGTTACCAATCAGAACCACTTCGGGAAGCCTGACAAGGCCAGCGCTTTGATCCAGACATGCTGCTTTGGACCCTGAAACGTCCGAAGCTTCTCCGGATCCGAACCTCTGTCTGAAGCCTCTCACAGCCCTAATGACCAGCACTCTGGTCAAATCCCTCCAGCCAAATCCCATTTTATTAAAACATGAGACCACCTTAAATTTACTTCTTTATTTCAATTAATTTTTTTTTACTTCTTTTTATTTTATCCTACATTGGATGACTTCCTTCATTTCATCACCAATCCCCCACCCCCATCCCATTAACTTTCTGCCTTCCAGCTTCCTGTTCCTGATTTATGTTTTTTTGAGTAATGTATATAGAGGCAATTGCATAATAGCTAAAAATAAAATCTTAGTATTTTAGGGTGGGGGTGGGGGTGTCAGGAGCATGCGTGTCTGGGGGCGTTGCATTTTTGGACAGGGCTGCCTTCATGCTAGGTCCTGGGAGCCAGGTGGGGATGGGGCGGGAGGAGGGGCAGGGTGCACATGCAGCAGAGCTTGTCTGGGAAGTACGGTGCAGGTGAGGGTGCAGGTACAGTCCGCTTGCATTGTCCCCCATCCAGCTCATGGCTGCCCCCACGGTGCTCCACATGATAACTATTATATGATATTTTGTACATTTTTAGCAACTGTATTGTATTATACTACTTATTATGCCATACTGCATATAAAAGAAAGGTACTTCATATTACTACAAAGATGAATTATGTGATAATGTGTGCAATCTGTCAGAAGTGTGAAGAACTGCACAAATGTGAAATGTGTGTTCTGATACTTGCTAAGTTCCATACCTCTATTTTTCATCTCAAACATGGTTGGTGAAGTCTCTTGAATACCAAACAAGTGTTAAGTTGGTAAGGATCTCAGGTTATGAGTTCTCAGTATCTCATTGGTTTAACATCAGAGGAGGTGCTGAGGGAAAAGATGTGGTAAGTGAGGCTCTAATGTTTGCAAAGGCATAATGGGAATCTATTTTTTTGCTTAGTTTGCAAAGATCCCTCCCACCCACTTATTTTAAGAAGGGATGATGCTTATATTGGCATTCTGTCATTTAAAAGCTCTGCTGCACACTAGACTGATTAGAGCACAATGCTTATGAATATAAGGGCTATTATTGCTTAGATTCTGTAAAAAATAAATAAATAAATAAATTGATCACTGGAGCAGCCATTAGAAAATTTAACCAAGTTAGGGCTGGCTCTTTTTTTTGGTATTAACATATTTTATTATACTTACCTTGATAAATCTCCCAGCTTACTGATGATTATATTAGGGGCATATCATTAAGATGATGTTTGGAACTTGAATAGGAAATAAAAATGGGATTTTCCCCTCTACCACTCCTCTGGGGTAGTAGTCATAGAGGCAGAAAGAAGCCAAAGAGTAGGCTGACCACCTTTTCAAAATGGAAAGGTGGGACAAATGCCCATCCCTAACTTCCCTCTCCTTTCCTCTTTTCTCCCCTTCCTCCCATTGCTGGCAGTATGGCCAGAGCAGAGCCAAGTGGAGCAGGGGCAGATGCGAGCTACGAGCTGCAGGCTCAGGGCTCCCCACCCTGCTGCTTTTCCCTTGGGAGCCTTGTGCAGCTGCATGACCCCGGCCTGCCCAGCAGCAGTGGTGGGCACAACACCACGTCACTGCCACCATCCCTGCTGCTGCTGGGTGGGCAGGAGGTGCATGGCCAATGCAGGGCTCCTGATGGAATGGCGGCAGGGCAGGGAGCCCTGAGCCTGCAACGGGCACAGTGGGCAGCCTGCATTCACCCCCGCCCTGTGCATAATTATGGTGGCGCTGTGTCCTCTCAGGTGGTGTGTGATGATCAAGGTGTGTGAAGCTAGCGTTCTATTTTCAGAGAATAGGAAAAAAAACACTTAACAAACCAAGAAACCTAAGTATGTTAGAAACTCATTAGACTTGTTTCTTGGTGCAATTAAACCAGCTTCTTCTATCCCAATTACTCAGAAATAGTTTTTAAAATATATTTTCTGATGAAAAGTTCTGGGCTATTAACTGTCACTTCTGCTGTTTAGTGCAGCTGAAACTGCAGTAAGATATTTCCCATGTAGATGTCATAAGATGGCTTTACATGCTTGGGAATCAGTGTTGCACTAGGGCCTTGTTACATGGAAATTTTAGGCAGCTCCTAGTGCTCTTAATGGCTTGTTATGGTGGAGCTCTTAAAGTACTTGTTATGTGGCTCAAAATCATGCCACCTCAGGGCAGGATTATCTCTGATCCACATAATCTTGCTCCTGTTCAGTTAAGGTGTGGCCCCACATCTGTAGGGAGAACTGGTTTCCCCCCAGCCCCCATGTTTCTGTAAAGCCCCCATCGCAAGTTGGGGCATTCTGGATGGAAGTCACCCCTGTGCACTGCTTATGTCTTCTACCCTCACCACATCTTTTGAGAAAGGGCAGACTACACTCTCTTTCTCCACCTCTCTCAAACTTTGCCCTTTTTATTTTAAACCATTGCTTGCTGGGTTTTATTATCTCTTCCCAAATTCATTTTGCTTGTTTGACCTGGTGTAATTAGAGTCACTTAGGGCATGTCTGTCTTGGTCTGTCCTGCTTCTGGCAGCACCACTGAGAAGCCAGCCCTGCCTACAGATTCCTATTCTTTATGATTCAGAGCTGGCAATGAGGCAGTGGAACTGAGGATGAGACCCATTGCCAGCCTTGTGATCTCTGTCCCTAACATTACTGAGAGAGGGATCAGTAGGGTCACCCTCTGAGCAGCTTCACTGTTCTCTAAATGCTGTGTGCAAGCAGTACAGGCATACTTGTAGGCTTCTTCTGTACCTACTTCTTTGACTGTGCTTCCCCATAATGATTCCTATTGCCTTCACCTCTTTCCTGCCCTGTCTCCAGTCCCTTTAATATGATTTAAGTGGCTTGAAAAAAAAGCAACAACGTGGCTGGGGAAGCTGTATTAACATGGCCACTGGGGCAATGGACAGAAGTTGCACATAAATCAGTTTTAAGTGATCAGAAACTGGTTTAGACCTGTAACCCAACAATTGCTCAGTGCATGTAAACCAGTTTCAAAATGGCTGAAACTGGTTTAAGATAAACCTAGTTGAATGGGGTATGAGACTTAACTGGTTTGGGTCAAACTGGTTTATGAAACTTCTGTCTCAGACCCCTGCTTGGTTCAAGTTAAATTACATTCCCTCATCATCCCAGCATGATTTCCAGCCCTCAGCTGTGCTGTCTGCTCCAGAGAGTAGGGCTGGCCCTGCCCCTCTGCATCACGTGTATTCAGAGTCCCTGTGTTTCAAAATGGTAGCGGGGTGCTTTAAGTAAAGCATCTTGTCGAATGAATGTTAAAGCACCTCTGCCACCATTTTTAAGCACAAGACGTTGAATACATGAAACACTGCAGGTATTTTAATTAGAGTGGTTCCTGAGAGCTGCTCTAATAAAAATGCCCCCTTCTCTCCACCCTGGAGCACGCCCAAAGCTCTGTCTCCTGGAGTCTCATGATTATGTGAAAGACTCAATTTTAATTAAAAAGAAGTTATTAGCCTTCTTGGTAGTGGAGACAGGCTTAGCAAGAAAAGACCCCCAAACAAACCAAGGTCATTAAAAAATAATATGATTTTAGGTAATTTAATCATGGTGATGGTAGACTCATGATTACTTTTTTAACTGTTTTAGTAGGGCAACACCACACCTCATTTTGCCTAAGAGCTAAACAGTTGCAGTGTAGGTAGGTAACACATGAATACCAAGCCAGAACACAAATAGAGAGCAATCATATCTGTAAATTTCATGCTTGCTATCTGCAACAGATTGTTAGAGCTTCCTGTTGCCTGCATTAAAAAAATAGCAATGTGCTCATTGTGCCTTAATGACTAACGCATTCATTTCCTGAAAGTAAATCTTTAAGGGATCTGCAAAGACCACAAGATGTCAGTCTGGCTACATGAAAATCTTACCACGATCCTACACACTGATTCATTCAGTATGATTTTAATTCTGATATCTACAGTAACATCAGTTCCTCATTTACAGCTATAATTTGTCCCACACTTTTTTTTTCCAGAGAGTGATAAAAATCGCCTTTTCTCTTCACAATAGTTCCTCCAAGTAGGGTCATATACTGAAGTGATAAACAATGTCAATGAATATCATTTATCTTTTTTTTTTTTTAAGTAGTATTTAATACTGATGTGCCCTTGATCTTTATGATTTTGCTACCAAACTTACCAGTGCTTTCAGAAACAGGCATTGGTGGGGGGACAGCTTATAAGTGGCCGGGGGTGCATGCTGTGTGGGCTGTACAACAGGAGGCTTCATGCCAAACAGGCTGTGCTCGTGTGAGCCAGAGGCCCCAGGGCTGCACCTCCCTTGACTCCCACTGCACTGTGTGTAGATGCAGCCCTCCTCAACCCCAGCTCTATGCATGCAGATGTTCTCCAACTTGGTTCCTTCGCTGCACCACACCCTGGGCTCCCCCAGCAACATGGGTTCTTGGGTCAGGAATGGGAAGCGAAAGCTGAGGGAGGTAGGGGGGAGGTAGGGACCTTGGCTGCAGCAGCAGCCTGAGCAATAGTAGGAGCAAGCATCTGGGCAGGAGCTCTGGGGAACCCATGCTAATCCCTTGCAGGCTGCTTGCAGCCCACAGGCCACCCGTTAGATGTTATTACATGTTATTTAGGCAAGGTGGTGAAGTGAGACTGTTAGATGTGTTATTGCTCCCCTTCTTTCCCAGACTGAGGTTCTGTGGTATATTTGAAAGGCATTTCAAAAGTGGGAAGAGTAGTTCCTGCACATTACTGTGCAGTGCTCTGGGATCATTGGATGAAAGGTGGTATGGGAGTGCAGTTTTATTATTATTTTTCATTGATGGTGCCAGGAATGCAGTTATATGTACAGGAAGGTAGCATAGTGGTAGAATATGGCAATACGGCTTTGAGAAAATGACAATACAGGGATGGATGTCTTTAAAGCACCTTCCTTATTTCAAAGTATTTTGTCTCAAATATTGTAATTTACTGTAGTGAAACTCTGGCATTTTGCCTTAGGTGGTTGCTGTAGACCACTGCAATAACTATATAAAGTGCTGTTTTGGGTAGGGCAACTTCTAGGGTGCAACAAATTTAGCAGTGTTTATCACTGTAGGTAGGGTATTGCTGAATGCCTAATGGCTGACACACTGCATACCTGCAATGGAATGACTGGCCACATACAACTGTCATGCCATCCATTGTACACTCAAAGTCCAACGGAGTGCCTGGATGCACTGTTGACTAATTGGCATCAGTGTCGTAAAACAGTGGTTTTAACCTTTTTTCATTTGAAGCCCCCTAAAAAGCTTCCAGTGGATGTGCAGACCTCTTTAGAAATTTCAAATGGAGGTGTGGGCCCCTTTTGAATGGTAAGCGTAGGTATTCACATACTTTTGACTGATCATAGTAATCTTTCCTGGATCCCTTAAACATAGTCTGCAGGCCCCCAGGGGTCTGTGGACCACCAGTTGAAAACCACTGGCCTAGAAGAATTGTGCTTCCCCCGTTGTTGTGTAGATTAACTGTTCGGCTCAAGTCAGTGCTCAGAATTTCCACATACCTCATTCAACATCTCCATAACCTCAGTGCCAGAAAAGGTCTGAACTCCTGTTCAGAAGAATGGGCTAGATCCTTAACTGTGGCAAGTGGCTTTGGCTCCATTGGCCAGAGGAACTGTTGAAATGAACTTTGGTTCACAAAAGCTTGTGTGCTCACTTTCGCTGTCACTCATATTTACTTAGTTTAGAAAGGCGCATATATCTACCCTTTTCTCCAAATGATCTGACCCATCTTCTCAGTGAATATTCTGGCATTTACTTTGTCACTGTAATATACTCTACTCTTAATTCAATTGCTGTATATGGGAGGGGGAAGAAAAGCATTTTCATCTTTGTCTAGCTCCATATTTCAGGGGATATATAATTTAAAACTTTTGTTTACCACTGTAACTATAGTGACATAGAGAAAGACAGTGCTGTAAGAGTCAAATGTGTAACAATTTTTTTCATATATCCATAATATTTTTTCTTATTACTGTTTCTTTAAGGAATTGTTGGGATTCTTGTAAAATATCAAAAAGAATATATTTTGGTTTATTTTGATATTTCGTCTTTGATCAGTAGAGATGACACAAAAGAGAGAGAAGATAATAGACTAGAAAAAGGAAAGTCAGCTATTGACAAGATTAATATTTTGGCTGTTTCATGTCCTCATATTTGGAGTTAAATATTTGATAGCCATCCAAATGTTCCCCCTTTTGTCAGAACTAATAGTTTTAATGAGATTGCTATAGTGGACACTAGACATTTAGAAAGCACTACATGCTGCTGTCAGGGGACTATAGATGGCAGTAGAGGACTACAAAAAGCTAATTTTTTGTTAGATGCAAAAGTTATTTTATCTTAGAAGTTGCACCCTTTTAGATCCAAGTTATTGTTTTGTAGCTGCGTAAGTTACAAGTTATTTTTATTATTATTTATAATGAAACAAAATTGCTATCAAACAATAGTTCTGTATGTTCACTTATTGCTTGAGTTTCAGTTGGGTGCATCTACGTGTGAAATTAATGTGACACAATAAACTCTGGAGCAGTTTGAGCTGGAGTACGCTGCTCCCAGGTACGGCATCTACACATGTGCTCGGGACAGCAGCAATTTGAGCCAAGGCAGAGCAGCCCTGGGCTGGCAAGAGGCACAAGGGGTCAACCCTGGGCTTTGGGTGGCAGCATCAGGCAGCAGAGGGGCTGGCTGAAGCACCAGGGTACAGAACCTGTGGAGACGTGGCTAGGCAGCATGCAACCTCTGCACTTTAACACCCTTGTGTCCTAGGCAGCCACTGTCCCTGAGAGTACTGGCTTACAGTGGAGTTAATTTACTGCACCCTAATACTGGCACACACGTAATCTAATACTAGTCTATGTCACAGTAAAGTGCATGTGTAGACGCACCCAGTGTAACTTACCATCAGAAGCTTATTTAGATGATAGTATTAAAAATAGACTAGTGTCAGGTTTATTTTCTTATCTAGTTAAACTCTTTGGGGCATCCTTGATCACATGGTCTCACTTCTGAAGAATTTTGAAAATATAGAACTGTATGTTTACTCATAGCCCATAAATGTGTGGGTGATTTCTGTACTGATACTGTTAGGCAATGTATCCTGCTGACTATGCTTGACAGGAAAAAGGTAAGTGTGTTATACTGAAGAATCTACACCCACTTTCCCTCCCCTTCTCTCTCTGTGCTGCTACATCATTAAGAATGGGTGTTCTCGGAGGTGCTTATTGACAGTGCTTAAGAAACAGCAAAAATTGTGTTTAGAGCCAAATATTTGAATGTTTGAATGTGCCTCCACCTCCAAGAAACCACAGTTTGTGCCTGTAAATGGTACTAATAGAAGAGCTGCTTCTGCTACAGTAAGAAGATTTTTCTGAAGTGAAAGCCAACATTATGTGGTCTAGATGAGGCTCTTGTGTGGCTAACTATAGATCAGTGGATTTGTACATCTCTTCTCATCATTAAAAAAGGAAGAGGCAGTATGATCGGGTGGTTGGGATAGTAGCCTGGGATTTGGAAGACCTAAGCTCAAGTCTTTGTTTTGCCACAGACTTCCTTAGCTGACCACAGGCAAGTCATTTGGGTCCATATCCTCAAGGATATTTGACTGCTTAACTTGTGTGAGGGGCCTTATTCTCTGTGCCTCAGTTCCCCAGTGAGGAAGATATAGACATTTCCTTATTTCATGGGAATGTGTTGTCAAGTGATAGATCTCCTAGTTTGTGAACTGGTTGCATACTGTGTTCATGGGAGCCATGTAGAGTCCATAGATAAAGTACAAATGATTTAATTTAAGTATACCTTAACATGTAGTCAGTGATTATTGTATTTGTAATTGCAGTTGTATGATGATTTTATTCTGGGACATTTATTATCTTTTGTATGGAGATCTTTGTTAGAGACAAATGAAAGATTTCATTTTAAATGCAACTTGACCTGTATTAAATTAATTGCATGCACCCTGTTAAAAAGTCAGATTAAAATTCCTTACTGTATCTTGAGCAGAAAATGTCCCTGTTTCTGAAAGGATCCAGGCTGATGTTCTTAAGTATGCAGTACAATGGGCAGGCATAATACTAACTTTTTGTATTACTTCATCAACGTACCATCACTTTGTCCTGGCACTGCCAGGGATGGCTGGGGCCACTAGCTCATCCAGTGCAGGTTACTAAAAAGCCTAAAGTTGGCTTTGGATTACTACTGATCGGTCATGGATTCCAATCTCTCATTTACAGAATTAAAAAAATGGCATATTGATATTCCCAGTCTTTCAAGATACTCAGTTCCCATCTGTTCCTGGAGTACAATTTTTAAAATAATTTGATAATGACCTATGATGATTTGAATCTTTGCATTGTGTCAGTTGTTGATTGTGGAGGAAACACATTTTTTAATTCTATCTGTACAGTAGTGTGCTGTCTTCATGGTTTTTCCAGTTTGGAAAGTCCATGTACCGCTGCACTAGCAGACTTACACAAAGTAAACAGAACTTTTCCTTCAAGAAACATCTTTGGAAAGTGTGGTTGGCAAGATATAGATGGTCTTTATGCAGAGGAGAATTTTCAGTAAAAATATACAGGTGGGATTAGGAAAATGATCTAACATGTAAAGTATATATGGAATGTATATATTCTGTGGTAATATGCATTAAATAATTTATTCAGTAAATTTACAAATTTATTATGGCATTGTCATAAACAACATTGCAAACTGGATGCAATTATCAGCTGAAGGCATTAAGAGACTGAAAAAATACAATCCATTCATTTGGTATAAAGTGATATTCTCTTCTTTTTGCCTGCACAGGTAGTAAGTGAACTATTTTCCATTTCCACCCATCTCTTGGAAAACTCCGGGTAGTCAAAACTACACCTCATAAAAACACCTAATCTCAGGAGAGGCCCATTCATAAATGTGTCTTGCATGATTTGCCCAGTAGATGGTTTTGCTTTTCTCTATATATGTTTGTTTCTTGTGGCAGAAACGGCTTTTCTATCATATTTGTCACAATGCAGTTATTTCTATTGTGCAAGCTGCACAAGGGCTATTTCTCTAAGATTCTATAGTATCAACTGTCAAATAACAAGTGATCCTAGAGTGCAGTACTCACTTTTTTTTAATTATACTTCAGTTTCATGGGATGTATAGTGTGATTAATTATAGCAATTTGGTTCTCCATAGATCAACACTCATTCAGCTTATTTGGGTTTTCTTTTCTTTTTTTTCTTTTTTTGTTGTTGTTGCTCTTTTTTGGGGGTAAGAGAGTGTTGGCTATTATACATGTTTAGAATGCTGTTACTTAATTGCCCTGGTAAATTTTCTGGATATAAATTCCTAGTGACTCAAGGAAACAGGCTGCCATGTTTTGGACAACAGGTGCATGTCCTGCATCTGTGTAAAGTGTTGGACACTTGGGGTCCCTTCCAACCATAGAGTCTATAATTCTGTGATGTCTCCTTGATCCTGAGATCTACTATTTTATTTTTATATGACTATTCCTTCCAATCGAAACTGCTAGGTAGTAGATATAGATATCAAGAAAAGCTGAAAGAGGCCAGATAATTTGGCAATTCCTACTGGAATTTCTTATTGGTAGTGTCTGTATGCTATACAAAGACCAAAAACCTCATTTCTTCCTTTTGAATTAGGAGCAAGCAAAATGTATCCAGTAGCTCCCAACACTATTGCTAACTTCCCTTATTCTCTGTTTTCAGTAAGCAATCAGAATGCATTTCTATGGATCATATTTATTTGTCTGTTATCACATTTATTGCATATTATTAAACTAAACTAAGTGAGTTCACAATCTCTCTTTACATGTGAAAAACACTTCTGCTAATATTTACATTTGGATACCCTGAAACATTTTGTATTGGCTAGAATATGACCTATGAAACTATGTAATGCAGGGGCAGGCAGTTATTTCGGGTGGAGGGCTGCTTACTGAATTTTGGCAAGCCATTGTGGGCCGCATGACAGGCAGCCAGGGGCAGATAACTTTTAATTTTCTAAATTTTTTAGGGGCTCCACGGGCCGGATAGAATGGCCTGGCAGGCTGTATCTGGCCATGGGCTGCATTTTGCCCACCCCGATGTAATGACTATTGTAAACATGAACTCTTTTTGAGGGTTTTTAGGAGTATTTTGGAACTCTCAAAAACAGTAAGAATGAGGTCTTCAGTGGGTATAAATCAACAGAACCCAGTAGAGCTATGCTTGTTAACATCAGCTTAGAATTCGGCCTTGCAGCCTTGAAGGGCACCTTTAATGAACTGTTTGTGGGAGGTACCAGCTGTGAGAAACACCTCTTTCATGTTTCCCAGCTCACTTAGCCTTACATAGAGGAAATCAACCTACAGTTTCCTTTCTTTCAACAGTGTTAAGCCTGTGTACTACTACTACTACTATAAATGCACAAGAACTACTGTACCCATGTAACCATATTATGGTACACAAACACCTTTGTTCTGAAGCAGTTTGAATGACTGATCGTACAACACACATAACAGACTACCATATTGACACTTCCAGATTGGGTACTTCAGCTGCAGTTCTACCTTCATTTTGCCTTTCAGCATTCACCCTTTTACCTAAATCTTTTTTGGGGGCAGAACTAGTAGTTGTGGGTGTTTTGGTTGGTGCAGTAGTTACCTTGAGAGAGCAGTTTGTGAAAGATAGCATGCAGGAAGTGGTCAAAGCTAGTGGTGGAAGGCTGAATTTCTTGGGAAGAAGAGTTAAAACCATGGTGCATATTTTGTGGTGGAAAGCAGTATTAAGAGAGATCTATGAGCAGGGGCATAACAAGGGGAGGGCAGCAGGGGCAATTACCCTGGGCACTAATGGGGGAAGCGGGGTTCATTGAAAAAAATGGCAGCCACCCTTTTGTGATTGTAGAGGAAACTTGAAGTTGCTGCTTCTACTTGACCCAAGCACCCAGGCACGTCTTTACACTGCTGCCTATGAGCGAAGGAGTAAAATGTATATGGGTAGGTGGCTAAGTTTATTTACTTTCCTTGCTTTGATGGGATTGTATGAGTTATCTAAGTTTTAATACTTTGCACTTTACATTTAAGTTTGTTTGTTAATTTCCTAGGTTGTTAGTTTTTTGCATGCTTTTGTAATGCTTAACTTGGGGTGAGAATTGGACTGGGAATGGTGACAGACTTTGGAAGTAAAAGTGCAGCTGTTCATAGAGCATATTTCATTCATCAGCAGCTTTGCAGGTGTCTTTATGTTAACAAATGTACATAGGCTCTTTGCTTACGTAGGATAAAATGACAGGAAAATAAGCATAGGTCCTGATATAGAATGTTCTATGTGCATTAACTGTGCATCAGTCAGTCAGGTTTGTGTGACCAGTGATAAACTTTCACCTATAACATGAACAACAGTTAAACAATTACACTAAATTCAACCATAAGCCACTTTTGCAGCTACCCATTATACCAGATCTAGGAAAGATAGACTTTTCTACCAAACTTTATCTAGATTTAAAAAAAAAAAACATTTCAGTCAATAATGAAACATAGGACTAAAAACACACACTATAGCCAGAGTCCTTACTGAACACCCCTGCCCCATATTAAAGTTTTATGAGTAGAAGCCAAACAAAACTGACCTAGAAAAAAATCAATGAGTGGCAAGGATTTTTTGGTTATACCTTTTATTGAACCAATTGTTCAATAAAACCCTACTCATGGATGGATCTAGGATTTTGAAAGGGGAATACAAATGGTGTGCTCTATCATTGAACATAAGAACAACACATTCTTCTCCAAGTAAAAAGGGACTGGTACCCTTACTAATATGCTAAGAGCCTAGCATTATATTATTCAGGTTAGAGATCAAAGCAAAAACAAGAATAATTTTGTTGGAACATCTTCCAGCATGTTCCAGCACTCTTGAACATCTTGATAGTGCATCCAATGCTTCACCGAAAGATATTTCCTCACCCGAATAAATGTTCACTTGCGTTGATATTACCACATCTGAGTTAAGGTTTTAGCTAAAATTAAAAACAGTCTGCAAGACTGAAATAGGAAGAGCTTATCAGGAGCAGTTTATAGACAGCAGAACTGAAGAAGAAAGGAGAGCTTGATTAGTGGAGCACCAAGACCATTGCATGGATGAAGAATCAGAGATGTTAAGCTGCACCACTTCCCCACCGCTCCCACCCCAGATGTGCCCCTGGCCCAACTAAAAGAATCAGCAATATCAAAAACTAATATTTATAAAATTTCATGTAGATTTGCTATCTGCTTCTTAGAGAAAAGGGGAGTTAACAACAACTGGCCATATCCAATATGCAAAGTTCTGATTCAGCTGCTGCCACCCCTGCTTCTCCTTGCCACCCGGCACATAATGCAGGTGAAACCCTTTTCCCGTGGCCGCTTGCACGGTGCAGCTTGGTGTCACAGGGGAGCTTTGTGTGGAGAAGAAGCAGGAGTGTGAAGATGCTTTGTCCACACTGGCAGCCAGGAGAAGCAGCATTGGACAATTATGGCAGCAGCAGTTGGAAGCACTACCCTGCCATGAACCCAAGCCAGGATGATCCAACCTGCAACTGCAAAACCTTATTGATCACTGGCCTAGAGCATTGGGCTGATGTCCTGCATAACATTTTATTGTGGGCATTCATGCATTATTTGCCAGGAAGCCACAATGAAGAAGAAAGTAAAGTGTTATAGGACACTAATGAAGAACACCATCACTAAAAATGATCTGCCTACATTTTCCTTTTTCTTAATGATTTTCTTCTTGTTTATTAGATTTTCACCCTTCTCTTAGAAGGCTCAGGGCAGCTTACAGTGAGAGACAGAACAACACATAAAAAGCAAGTGGACTATTAAAATAAAATATGAAATCAGAACTCCCTAAATAATATCCCAGCTTAGCATGGCTTACTAATCATCTGCCTAAATAAAATATTGATGTTACTCACAATCAATGGAGTCAGACCTATGTAGAGCTAGTGTAAAAGGATGAAGACTCAGGCCTTTATCTTTTTATCATAAATTTAAATGCATTTTTAGGGTGTGGTGGAAACAAACATAGAAACATTTGGAACCAATTAAAGGAGAGGAAGGGTGTCCATGATGTAAATCACTATTAACTTGGGGATGGAGTCATTCTTAATATTTGGGGGGTAGTATTTCCAAGGCTAGTTGAAACATTTACTCAAGTTTCTTTTCATAGACCTAAGAGATGGTTTTATTGATGAAGTTAGCATTGTTTCCATCTGGTAAAAGAGAAGATTAAACAGCTTGAAACTTTTTGCCCAAAATCAATTGTTTGTTTGTTTTAGATGAAAACTGGATTTGTTTTGGAGTTCCAAACACAGTTCGAAACTTTTTAGTTTGTTTTCTTTCATTGCCTTTTTATTGGCAAGATATGTAAACAGAAAAAAAGAATGCATAGTTTTAAAAAACTAGGCTTTTAAAAACCTTTTTCCCCCTAAATTTTTCCATTGCAGATATTTGCTATTTCCTACCATTTCTAAGGGAAATGTGTTTGTATGTGGCCTTCCCAAGATACAGGTCCTGAGGGAATATTTTTCCTCATCCCTCTCAAATTCATTTGTTGGCATCTACAGATTTCTGATTGCTAGGCTATGTAGCTGTCATACAGGACAAGTACATCATTTATATTAAATGTATAACTGCTTTCTCTTATGGCTTATATAAAACTAAGATAAAGTAAATAAATAGCAAAGTGACTTGGTGCCACCCCTTTCTGTCTAATGTAGTATTAGTAATATAAGGTAAATATTAGGCTTTCTGAACACAACAGGAAGAAGAAGATTGGAAACAAAACAAAAGTTATGTGAAAGCAGCCAATAAGATTAGAAATGAAATATAACTCTCTTGCTTTCCCTTTACTTCTTCCAAAAAAACCCCTCTTCATCTTCATTAGTAGAGAGATTAATAATCCAGACCACCCTGTCACAGAATTAGATCAGAAAGGATTATGTCAATCTGATTTGTTTATGTAGATATTGGTCTTTCAATCTCATGGATAAGCACAATCATGAAAAGGGAATAATGAAAAAGAGACTTATTTTGACATGCATTCCATGGGTTTGCTCCTCAGTGTTGTAAAACAACATGGGGCCAGTGAATACTACCAGAAATGCTGCAAATTCTTAAGTTCAATTTTTTACCCCCATTCTTACATCCAGGAAGTTCTCTCCTGATCATTAGTGTTTTCCCTTGGATTGGCATTCAGAGGCCTCTAACAATCTTGGCAGAACAAACATGAAACTACTGTGAGTTTATTTTTTGCAAGTAGAATGCATCAAGTCATGGGTGCTTAGTGTTCTCGGCAAGAGAGCTCTGACTGTAGACATCTGTATTTAGGATTCTGTAGCTTCTAAAGCATGGAAAACTATTCCAGAATAATCTCTGAATCATAAATGGACTAGCATTTGAATGAAGTGCTATGAAGACAGGGCCAAATCCTACTCACATTTAATCACAAAATAACTCCCATGGTAGTCAAATGGTTTACTTACAGTTGTTTCTATTTTTTTAACCGTTCAGCTGAATATCAGAGCAGAGCAGTAGATAACTATAGGCATTATACCATCTTCCCAGTTGGTGTCCTCTACTTAAAAGGGAGTTGCATATACTTATATTAATGTGAAATCTGTCTTTCACTACAAGGCCTGAGGACTACTTAAATCCCACTTAATTCTTCCACTTAGTTTCTTGCAGTAGTGTTCAATAGAGATTTAAATTGTGTTATATGCCTTGTTCTGCCTGTTTACATGGGGCGAGTTTCATTAATCCCATTTTTTTTTCACTCATCCAGTTATTCTTCCAATGCCTTGCAGGGATCCCACTGAGCCAACTCAGTGCTGCATTAGCTACATCTACAGCTGTTGTCAATATTTTCTGTGTATCCTGCTGTCAGAAGCTATCTGATTCTTACATTGCCACATCTGTTATACTCTTTCTAAAACACACTTTTCATGTTTTTAGGATGTTGATGTCATCATTTGTATGAAATAAAGCGTATAAACTTAAAGCATTTCTAAAGGATAATAAAGTTCTGACATAAAATGACCCCAGAACAGACACTGGACAGTATGCATGTGTAGGTTGAAAAGAAATTTCTGCCATTGAGGTCTTATCACCTTTCTATTAAAATGCCTACTTCTTGCATTGTTGAGAGTGCCATAAATTCAAACAGAAGCCAAAGGAAGCAACTTTTAAAGTTTAAATTCAAACCTCTTGTTTACTGTAGGAAATTAGAAGATAGAAAAAGAGAAAACGCAAAGTATAGGTTCAGTTTACACAACCTATATGTATTATGATGAGCTATTTATATAGCCTTGCAAATATGCATAGGCATAAAGCTTGACATATCCTGATTTCTTCTTACTTTGACATACCCTAGCTAGGTGGTCAGACACCCAGGAGGGTGACTCATCAATAAGGATACCTGCAAATGTGAACTCCGCCCCCCCAAAAAGAAAAAGCAAACAAATGGTGCTTTACTTTAAACTCAGCGCACTTCTACACTGAGTCCAGCACATGCCCACAGGAGGCATTGCACAATATTGGACCTGGGTTGCACAATGTCCGTAGAGATCAGGCATTTCAATTGGGCTTTTTGGGTGCTTATATCTAATAGCTGATTGAATCAGCTTTAGGTCCCCACCCCCCTCCCCGCACATCTGTCAGCCCCTTAAGTGCATATGAGAAGCAAAAATGGTACAAAAAGTTCCCTCCTGCTATAGCAGAAAGCCCCCTTTTCCTCTTGCCTGCATTTGCTCTCCCCTCTTTGGATATGTTTCTCTTCTTCTACCTTTTCTTCCTTCCTCTTTCTTTCAGTATAAGATAAGGAATTGTGTTTTAAAGTTTGTATGTGTGTATTTTGTATCTCCCCTTGTATTTTGGTATTTTTATCTATTTGTGTGCCATGGCATTACTCTTGTAGCTTATATTTTATACTCCTCACCTTTTAACTAAATGTGTTTAGTTTCAGAA
>NW_005841990.1:1268267-1278966 GCF_000455745.1 Alligator sinensis
AGGGAACCCACAGATCAACCAAGGGAAGAAGTCAATAGGAGACAATGTAGCAACCAGGAATTCTCTAAACTACACTGTTCAAGGGCTAGAAGCCCTGGTCTGAATTAATCAACAGCGGGGACCAACTTTTGGGCTGAATATCTCCAGATCGACCGCTCCCAGAGCCCTATTCAAAATTCATCAACAGACTCCCAAACCTGCACGTACATGCGGACAACCCCTGGGGCTGACAGATGCCATCCAGTAGCCACTGAGGGGGAAGTCCCACAAGGGTCAATGACCCCTGGATTGGGCAAACCTGAAAAGTAGGGAGTCACCGAAGTCTGCCAAGGACAGATAGAAAGCAATGAAAAGTGACCCTCAGGGGTGCTGTCTTGATCTTCAACTTGACCAGCACCCGACCTGTCCAGCCAGAAGGACCAGCCAGTGACCCCCTTCTGGAGGATAACACCACACTGGAAGAAGCCTCGACTGGCCATCGACAGCAGACTCCAGTGCCTGTGGGATAGGTATACCCGACTCTTGTAACTCGCTACTGTGTGTGTGTGTGTGTGTGTGTGTGTGTGTGTGTGTGTGGACCAGCCCCAAGGTTTATGATTTGACTTCATTACAGTGTTTCAATCCACCTAATAAACCAGAATTTTAAGGATCCTGAGTTGGACATTTGTAGCCAACACTGCTATGTACCTCTAGCTGCTTCTGTATACCCTGGAATACTAGGATTAGTCTTTGGCCAGATCCTTCTCTAACCCACTAGGCACCTATGGCTCTTAGCAAACATTACGCTTAAAGTGTCATTAATCAGTTAATCGCATCTTAAGTAGTAACTCAGCCATATACTCATGCAATTAATGGTGCAGTAAAACTGGAAATAAGCCACAAAGTTATTACACAAAAATCTGTAATAACTTTGCGGCTGGCTCTCACTCTGCCTTAAATAGAATGTGGGGCCAGGCTGACTGATCAGGGCTTCCAGCCTTGGGGACTCATTGAAACCCTTAACTCTGATGCACTACCAAGCCTGAGAGCTTGACAGGAGGCTCAATTGTTGGGACTGGTGGTCACATCCTATCATACCTTTAACTGAATGTCTGTCAGGGGCCTGTGAGAGAGTCTATTTCATTCTGCTTGACTCCTTGAAAGAGTTAATGTGTAAAGTGGATGGGTCTCCCTCCTGTTTCTGCTTTTTGTGATTTAGTCTTAAGGCTTAGATGAATGTGCAACAGAAGTCAGGTGTGTTGCCATTTTTTCAGGCATTTGAGTAGGATCAAATAGGACCGGGCTCTGTGTGTAAACCAACAGCAGGTCTGTGCTGGAGTTAGTATACTAAACACCTGATGACGTGGCACCAACTGTGTTTCCCTGGTTTGGGCCCTGTGCATGGAAGAAGGGGGAAGGAGTGTTTTTTGTTCAGCATAGAATGTCACACTTCCTTCATTTTGGAAAAAAAAATAAAACAACATTCTACTTGAGTTTTATATATTTTATTCACTTTATTTTTAATTTTCTTTTATGTGGTACTTTGCAAAATTTCATTCTGGGACTGGGACCATCATTTATTATACATTTGCTAAGCACCAAATGCAATGGGGCCCAAATTGGTTGTAGGTTCTCTCCCAAAGTAAATATTATCTACTAATACCCCATAAAAAATCTTTTGCAATTTACATTTTAGTTTTCAAATGGCCTACCTTAGAGGCAAAAGGCCAAATTTATCCTTGCATCACACTCAGTGGAATATTATTAGCAATGAGTTTGGCCCTAACAGCTGTAATGTAAGCATTTGTTAATGACACAGCAGTACAACAGAGTAATTTCTTTTTCGTGTTTAAACAGGGCATTCATTCTTTTCTGAGACAATGCCTAGGTTTTCAGCATGGCCACATAACTCTGGCAGGACCAGAAGCAAATTGTTGGAGCAATTCATACATATCATAGGTAAAAGAGGAGCAGGAAGCAGGCTATCTCTGTGTCAGAGCATTCCACGTGTAATTTAAAAGGAGCAGTTGGAAAGCCTGGATATTTGATGAAAGCAAAAACTTTGTTTCAGATACCAAGCGATGTTTTTGTAACATATAGCTTCATCACTAGTAGGCCTGGTTTAGATTATTTTTTTTGATGAAATAATGTTTTTTTGGAAAATGTCCATTCATCAAAACTAAAACCTTTTGTGGGGATGCATCAGATTAAGCAACATTTTAGTTGCAAAGGTTTCTTTGGTCTCAAATGGGACTTCTGCTTGTTTCTGCTCCAAGCCAGACAAAGCAGCTAAGCTAAGTGCCTGAACCACTGCATTATTGGCTATTCTAGGGATATAGGATAGTCATTCCATAGTCTGCATCTTGTTTTTTTATGAATAATTTTGGGAGGCTTTGATTTCATCCTTATACAGGATGGCCCTTGTCTCTTCACATCTCCAATATTTTCATGGGATGGTAAAGCCATTTCCCAGCCACTTCTAATTGCTAGGTATGTAGCTCATCCACTCATGATAGATAAACTTTGAAGGGAAATGCACTAGTTTTATATAGGCCTCAGGCCATTGGTTGTTATCTCGCTCTATCCAATAGATGGTAGTCACATAAGGAGTTAATGTCTGTGGTATCTTTAAAAAAAGCAGCAGTTAATCTTACTGACCATGGACTTTGGGAATATGGGTATGGCTGGGGCGTTCTGGGGCACTGAGTCTAGTTCTCTGCATTTACAGATAAACTTTGTCCAGAATGGTTCATAAGTGTGTCCCACTTGTATGTAGCAGCCACAGAGCATCCTATCCAAAGGAAAAGCTAAAGCATACTGCAAGATCAGCCCAGTATGTGGGGTTGAGGTGGCATATGGCTGTGCGTGGGTGCATGGGATCGAGCTGGTGCGCAGCCAGATCTGGGCATGCAGGTTTGGGCTGGCGTCTCACCCACTGACTGATCCCAGAAGTTGACCCTGTGCAGGATCTGGCCTACAGACTGATCCTGGGCCATTCATCCAGCCTGCAGGACCAGAAGTTTAAGTGCCACTGACTTAAACAGTTTTCCATCTTCTAAGGGGGAATTTCCCAGTCTCTCTGCTTTCTGTTTGTTCTGTCTGTTCTGTGCTCCCTGCCATGTCCCAACCTCTCTACTCCATAAGTTTCTTCTCTTTCCCACCATCTCAGATCAGCCCCTTTGATCCTTTCGTGCACTGTGCACACACACACTAGGTAATTGCTTTCCATGACAGACGGAGTGATTCTACTCATGGGCCTCAGATTTCCTTTTCACTTCTGTGTCAGTTTCTGGCTTACACAAATTAAACATGCATAATTCCCCATAAGGTATGCCAGGGCTGTAGACATTTTCTACCTTGAGTAGATTCTGGCTCTTAGATGTGTTTCACTGTATAGTACTTCACTACACTTAGTTGGTAGATGTTGCTTATGAATGTTGCAATTTGCATATGAAATTCTACATCTTCAGTAAACTGGTTGCTAACAAGTTGGCTCCTTGTGTGTGTAGTTT
The DNA here is from genome assembly GCF_000455745.1 of Alligator sinensis. Classification (NCBI taxonomy): domain Eukaryota; kingdom Metazoa; phylum Chordata; order Crocodylia; family Alligatoridae; genus Alligator; species Alligator sinensis. Next base: position 1,271,759 of record NW_005841990.1, read on the forward strand.
CTCAAAATGGAAACCTAACTGAAGTCCATGTTCACCTTTTTTAATATTCTTCAGTGTGAATATTCAGATCAGCTTCCAGTGGTGAGCCCTCTCTGCCTGCACATTCAAAAAGAAAAATGCTTACTTGATAAGTATCAAAAGCAGTGATTCTCAACTGGAGAGATGCAGCACCCTGCGGTGTCTTAAGATCCTTTCAAGTGTACTGCATGGTGCCACACAATGTTAGCGCTGTTAGGCATGCAAACATGATCTTCAAGATGAACCCAGAGATTTCAAATAGGAATCCAGGGTGCATCTACATGTGCACCCAGGATAGCAGCAATTTGAGTCAAGGTAGAACAGTGATGGGCTGGGAGGGGACATGGGGGGTCAGCCCCAGGCTCCAGGTGGTAGTGTCGGGTAGTGGAGCAGCTGCCTGGGGCACAAGGGTGCTGCATGTGCAGAGCAATGTGGCTGGTAGCAACCAGGAGCCTGGCTGGGCTGACCAGGTGCAGCTTGCACCCAAGGTCACTATCTACATATGCGTTTAGATGCAATAAATTACTCTGCTGTAAGATGGTACTTGTCCCTGACAGTACTGTCTTACTGTGGAGCTAACTACTCCACTGTGACCTAATAGTGTCACAAGTATAGATGGTGATGCTTTACTGTGGAGTTAATTAGTCTACTCTGCAGTAGAGCATGTGTGTAGATGCACCCCATAGAGCTAAAATATTCTGACCCCTTGTGGTCCTTCTGAGTTCTTTAGAATAGAATAATTATTCTAGTATTTTTCTGTCAGCCAAAAAAACAAGTGAAAACTTAAGAGCTTGCGTCTTCTAACAAGGGGTCCCTTGATTCTAAAAAGGCTGAGAACCACTGATCTAGAGACTCATCTTGCATATTCTTTGCAGCCTAACATACTCCTAGATGGATGCTATTGTGGTTCTGCTTTGGAAGGGTGGCTAGGATTTTAGTGGACAGGGCACCACCAGCAGAACAGAGCAGAGCCCCATTGTGGGTGTGTGTACATGTGCCATTAACTTATACCAGTAAATTCTGGCGCAACTCACACTGGAATTTATTGCTCCCAGGCATAGAATTTACACGTGTGCTCAAGACCACAGCACATTAAGCTGGGGTGGAGCAGCCCTGGCTGGTATATGCTGCATGTGGGCTGTCTGAGGCACAAGGGTACTACAGTGTGGGGCTAGCCCCAGCCAATCCCATTACTGTCTACACGTGTGTTTCACCACATGTAACTTGGGTTGGGCAGTACTATCCTACGGCGAAGTTGGTTAGTTTATTGAAGCCTAATAGCGCCTTATGTGTAGATGGTGACACCTTACTGTGGAGCTAATTAGTCAACTCCACAGCAAAGTGTCTCATGTGGACACAGCCAGTATGTTACAGAGATGGCAGTAGACTGGGGGGTGGAGTTTAAGGTAAGTTAGAGAAGGAATGGGGAATCTATCACTGCATGGGTCATTCTGTCCTTGAAGTATGGGCTTGTATGGTTATTACACCTTTATATTTTGGGGAATAGATCCTCAGGAGTTCTGCCACCTCCCCCTCCCACATATTTATGCTTTGTTCAGCTGCTTGGTCTAGTTATTAACATGAGGTTTTGGCCTCCAGAGAGCAGTCATAGGTTTCAGCAGAATTTGTCAGAATCATTTAATTCCAGTAACTCCTCTTGTACAGAGATTCAGGGGTTGATTTTCTGAGATTATATTGCTCAATACTGTAAATTCTAAACTATCCCTCTAGTGATGTTACTCAGCATTATCTTTTTTTACGGAAAATAATATTATTTATAATTGCCTCAAAACCACTCCAGACTGAATCTGATATGTGCAGAGATAGCTTGCGCAACCTGAGAGCTTTGTGTGTGTGCAGGAGATAGGTGACACTGGATCCTTCAATGTATTGTAGCTACAACTCTTACTGAAAGTAGCTCTTGTAGCAAAGCACAGTAAATTGAAAAAAGAATGGCAGTTTGCATCTGGTTTAAATATTGCTGAAGACTAATGGTCTAAGTGGATTAGCAAGTGGAGAGGAGAATCTCATATTGCCTGAAAGATGATAAAATGGTGTTTGATGGCATTCAGTCCTTTTTTGTAGAGCTGTGTGACTAGCGTATTAATGTGCCATTTCCCACATATATTGCCTAGGTTGTAATTCAGCTTGCAAACCTCTTCTGCCTGTAACTGTCTCCTTCACTTTTCTCCCTTTTTCTTCCATCTCCTTTCATTTCAACTGCAGAGTAAAAATTAAAAAAATGGAGGCAGACCTATATATTTTAAGGTGGGGAGGGGAGGAAAGAAAAGTAAAATGAGTTGACACTGCCTTAGTTTCTGTGTGTTTTACAGTTCCAGCATTTGCACTTGGTTCAATAAATGGTTTGCAGAGGCTATTGAAAGTTTTGTGACCCCTGACTGAATGGTAAGCAAGCCTAGATTGAATTCCAACTTTTGAGTGAATAAGAGCTGATTTATTTATTTTTTTCCCCAATAGGTAAAATACAGGAACCTACTGTCTTGGTTTCTGTCTCAGGAAAACTTGGTTGGTTTAACTGGGTTATGCTTAGAGATGTTGGGGTTAATTTTAATGCAAAACTTAAAGGATATGAACCAATGCAGATTAAAAGCAGTGTTCACATTATCCCTGTTGTATCTCTTCACACAGCTCTATAGCATTCCTTTTTCCTTGGGAGAGTCTTATATTTCTCTAGTGAAGCACAAAGAAGTATAGTTGCCTAACTTAATGAATGTCCTTATAGCCAAGGGGAAGTCAATCATAGATCAGTTCATAAACACCCCACCTTGCAGTCACTCTCCCCGTCTCCTCAAGAACATTTGTGTAATATTCCTGTGACGGAGGGCCTCCTCAGGCCGATCTCCATGGCCCGCCCTCTGTCTCTGGGCAACCGCCCGCTTATCTCGCCCACCACGCCTTTGATGATAATCAGTTCAATTATGTTGTTAACTAAGCGGGAGGCTGCCCTTCGTACTGCCCCGATGCCAAGGGGCGCTCTGCGGCTCCGACCTCCCCTAATACCGCAGCCCAAGCCTCGCAGATGGCATCATGGTGTTCTTCCTCACCGGCCCCACACTGGGCCCCAGAATCTTCCATGCAAGACCCCACTATGACCTTCGCTACACAGGCGGCCACTCCGCCATCACCTGGGCTACCTCACCCCCCCGAAGCTATCTTTCCCTCTTGGGTGTGGATCCCCCGGAACCTTCGGCCTCTTGCCCTGGCCCACCTCAAGACCAGTCGGGACCCCAGGCCCCCGGCTCTTGGGCGTCCCTCGCGGTGGGCCCCCGGCCCTTTTGACCCTCACTGATCCTGGCCCCAGCATGCGCCAGTCGAGGGTATGATCCCCTTCGGGCTGGGTCTCTCTAGCCACTCACTGTCTCCTCGGACCTCACTGTGCCACAACTCCCTTCCTCCTAGGAGTAACCGCAGCACCACACCCACATCACTGTCACTCTCGGGATCTGCCCCCTCTGGGCCCCTCACAACACTGGCCCTCTAGGCCCTCCAACATAGGGTTACCCACCCAGTGGTGGTGGGAGCTAGGGGTTAAGGCGCCCCAACCCACCTTTCACTGGGTTGATCACTGGCCTAGCATTTCCTGGGGGCTCCCGCACCACTAAGAGCCCCACCAGACCACCCACTCCCGGCAGGATGCAGTTTCAGGACCAGGACCAGGACCAGGACCAGGACCAGGACCAGGACCAGGACCAGGACCCTCCTGCCAACCCCCTGCAGCTCCCCCCCTTACCTCCGGGTCATTCACAGCAGCCCTAAGGCTAGGCACTGTTGCTGCCTGACCTCCTGCAGCCCAACTGCCCGGTTTATATAGGCCTCAAAATGGCTGCCACAATCAGGCATCTGGAGGCTGCCGGCTCCAGGCCCTTAAAGTGGCAGGAGCACCCTCTGCTCCGCCACAATTCCCTTCTCTCTGAGTATTGTTATAGGTATGCAGCTGAATGGATCAGTGCTGTAAATGATACCATTAGCTGTTCTGGGAACTCAGAGCCTCATTTAGCTCTAATTAAGGTGAATACCCAGAGAATTCCTTGGAAGTTCTGCTGGCTTGCAGAAGTGATGATACATGGATTTGCTACTCTATGGCATTGTGCATTCAGCCAGATGCATCCTTCTATCTAGAGATGCCCACTGGCTATAAATTTATAGACAATGCATAAAAAGGTCTAAAATCACGTTCACAAAGTCTGTAATACCCTCCCCCCCCCCAAAATAAAACAAACAACCCAAAACAAAACAAAAAACCATGAGTTCTGTCATGGGAATGAGACTGGATGCCTGTTGCCGGGGGGCGCATCACAGTGTAAAACCAATGTTGAAGTCAAGTAAGACTGGGTGTGGACAGACATGCAGCTCCCTGGTCTAACTCATGCCATTTCACAGAAAGCACAATGAGTTAGACTGGCCTTCCTGACCCAACAGACATTCACTGTTGGGTTAGAAGGGTGGGGGAATTGAGCTCTACTTTGGAGCCAAACTAGTGAGAGAGGCTGTGTGCCTGTAGCCTGCTTCCTCTAGCCCCACCTGTCCTCCCAGCTCTGGTGCTGTCTTAGAATGGGAGGGGGAGAAGGCAGGGGAGGGAGGTCCATTCTGGGGTTTGCCCAGCCTGCACTGGAGTAGGTGGGGGTGGGTGGCTTGGAACCCCTGCTTCAGGGTTGGGGGATTGCGGAGGGACTCCAATCCACCGGCCCCACCCTCCAACACAGGCTGGGCAACCCCCAATGGAACTCCTTTCCCTCCCTTCTCCCCTCTCATCCTGAAGATTGCACCAGGGACAGGACTGGGCTGTTTCAGCCTGCCCTACTCCCAGCATACACTAACAGAAGTTAATGAAAGCACTTTGCTTTGGAGCACCTTCATCTGAACCTTCATGTAACGAGGGTTCATATATTGTGCAATCAAACACTTTAAAGCACTCTGTAGCCATGCACTTCTGTCAGAGCATGGCTGTAGAGCACTTTCAGTGGCTGATCATGACAAAACATCACTTCTGTCAGCTCCTTGAGTTAAAAGTTGGTGTTAAACCTCTAAATTTGAACCCAGCCTTTTTTACTGCTGTCCAGGGCCTGGCAGAATGGTTATATTTCCATTACATTAAACATAGAAGTAAAAAGATATGTCAATAAAAATATTTGTGTTTTAGTAAAAAGTTTGCAGGTTGTCAGTTAAAAAAAAAATGTCCTGGGTTGAGAATCCTGGGAGGGTTCCCTTCCCCAGCCCGATGGATCACAGCACTGGGGAGGGGAACTCAGCCGGGCTGTTTCGAAACTTGAAACATTTTGAAACTTTCAAAATGTTTTGACTACCCTTGTTTTGTTTCAAAGCTGTTTCGAAGCTCTTCATTTTGTTTCGATTTCAGTGTTTTGAGCTCAAAATGAGTTGAAACAGTGTCGAAATAAAATAGCCAGGAAAATTTTGCACAGCCCTAGTCTTTAGTATTGAGGGGAAAAATCACGCTTTGTTGGTGGTTCCTCCTCTTTGTACATACAGTCTAAAGCCCACTGAATAAGAACACGCATGGCTTTGAATCCATTCTTTTGATTCATAATGAAAAATGTTAAAGCATCCAAAAGAATGCCCTATACAATATAAAAACAAAGTAACCTAAAAGAAAGGGGAACATATTATTTGTAAAATACATCCTTTTCTGGTTCTTCTTGCTTGTCTATTTTGAGGCTGTACTTATTAAGTGTAGGACTGAAGGGTTTATTGTGGATGTAGTTGTATGCAAAAATAGGTCTCTTGAGACTATCTTTCTTTTAAGTACATGAATTGTAGGCTAAAGTTAGTAGTTGTAAATTCTTATCATGGAATGTGAACAACCTAGTTAAGTAAATGAAAATTCTTTCATTTAGTGAAATGCACAAGTCAGCATTACTCTTTGGCTGCTGAACATGCAGACCCGATGGCTTGGGAATATATTTTATGCTTCATTTTCAGTGCATTTGGCACAGGGAATTTATTTCATATGAAGCCTCTCCATTTAAGCAAACAAGATAAAATGCATCTGATAAGAAAATAAGGAGGACACACTATGTGGTACAGACTTTCAGATTACCTGGTTAAAAAAAAGTCTACATTTGCTAATGTCTACCAAATTGCCATCTGAGTGGCTTCAATGTTTTCCATGACTTTTTTCCTGGACCTGGTTTCTTTTTAAGTGATGTATGTCCTAGCCAGGAATTTTAACTGTGTGCTCAATCCAGTTCAGCACCTTGTTCTGAGATTCCGTCAGACCTGCTAGGGTTTTAAAGAGCTATTTGGCCGATTTGCAGTTCAGGCACATATGGAGAAGATATCAGCTGGAGAAGTTATAAATGGCTGCTTTTTTAACATTTATGCGCCCAAAGCTTATTTGAAAAATGCTTTTGAATTTGTTTTTCAATATATTCATCTGAATGATTTAAATTCTCTTCATGTTCATGCAGTTTACTTTCTGGGGCTACATGAGATCATTCATTGGCTAATTTCATCCTCTCAAAGCAAGGTTCCCAACATAGAGCCAATAAGACCTGGAAATCTAATTACTGGTTGCTTAAAGATCCCAAAGGCGAAGGCTTACTTTCAAATCCTCACCCCAATAGAGCTGATTTTAATAATAATTCACATAGGCAATTCTTTTCCGTTCCAGGAGTCCAAAGGACAGATGTTTAAAACTGCTAAGCAGGCCCAGTACACATTCACTTCAGGAACAGAGATTTCATAGATTTCATAGACATTAGGGCTGGAAGGGAACTAGTGAGATCATCGGGTCCAGCCCCCTGCCCAAGGGGCAGGAATTTAGCTGGGATCAGATGACCCCAGCAAGATAAGCATCCAAATGCAACTTGAACATGTCCAGAGTCGGTGCCTGCACCAGTTCCAGACTCTGGAGACTCAGACAGTAAAGAAGTTTTTCTTTACGTTCAGTCTAAAATGGTCTTCCAGCACTTTGTGATCATTAGACCTTATCATCCCTAGAATTCCTAGAAGTTCTCCCAGATCCTGATGTACACCCCTGATGTACTCATAGGCTGCCACCAAGTCCCCTCTGAGCCTACTCTTTTCCAAGCTGAAGAGTCCCATGTCTCTCAGCCTCTCCTCATAATTCATAGATTCATAGATTCATAGATGTTAGGGTTGGAAGGGACCTCAACAGATCATCGAGTCCGACCCCCTGCATAGGCAGGAAA
>NW_005841990.1:1279518-1296865 GCF_000455745.1 Alligator sinensis
TGCATTCTGTTGTTTTCTGCCCACTTGTCCAACCTGTCCAGGTCTGCTTGCAGCTGTTCCCTGCCCTCCGGCGTGTCCACTTCTCCCCATAGCTTTGTGTCATCTGCAAACTTGGACAGAGTACATTTCACTCCCTCGTCCAAGTCACTGATGAAGACATTAAAGAGTATTGGTCCAAGGACCGAGCCCTGCGGGACCCCACTGCCCACACCCTTCCGGGTCGAAGCCGACCCACCCACCACGACTCTCTGGGTGCGACCCTCCAGCCAATTCGCCACCCACTGGACTGTGTAGTCATCCAAGTCACAGCCTCTTAACTTGTTCACCAGTATGGGGTGGGATATCGTATCGAAGGCCTTCCTGAAGTCTAAGTATACGACATCCACCCCTCCTCCTGGTAAGGCTCCCTTGACCGCTGATCATGCATGTGGCTCTCCTCTGGACTCTTTCAAGCTTCTCCACGTCCTTTTAAAGTGTGGAGCCCAGAATTGGATGCAGTACTTGAGCTGCGGCCTCACCAAGGCCGAGTAAAGTGAGAGAATGATACCTTGGGTTTTGTTTCAGATGCATTGGTAGATGCAACATAGGGGTTTATTTGCTTTGCTGACTGCGGCATTGCATTGGTGGCTCATATTCATCTTGTGGTTGATCATGACCCCCAAGTCTCTTTTGGACATAATGCTAGTTAGTGAAGCACTGCTGAGCCTATAGGTATGGTGTGGGATCTTTCTCCCGAGGTGGAGCATGTCGCATTTCTCTATATTGAAGGTCATCAGGTTTTGGTCTGCCCACTTTGTGAGTCTGTCCAAGTTGACTTGAATCCTCAGTCTATCCTCCAGTGTAACCACATTTCCCCACAGTTTGGTGTCATCTGCAAACTTAGCCAGTCCACTTCTGATGCCCAAATCCAGATCATTAATAAATATATTCAAGATTATTGGTCTGATTACTGAACCCTGAGGGACGCCACTGGTTACTATGCACCATGTTGACTTGGTTCCATCGACTATCACTCTCTGGGTCTGGCCATGGAGCCAGTTCCCTAGCCATTGGACCGTGAGGATGTCAAGGCCGCAGTTCCCCAATTTTGCCATGAGGACATTGTGGGAGACCAAGTTGAAAGCTTTTTTAAAATCTAAGGTTATGACCTCAACCTCTCCGCCACCCTGTCCAGGTGAGAGTCAGAGAGTCTGCGTTAGTCTGTAATCAGGGCAGGGTGACATCTGAGGGTGCCTATACACCTGTATCGAGGTTGCTCCCATGTGTTATAATAACAGTGTGTCAGAGCAGACTCGATTGTCTCCTGGGGTGTGGTAATTACTGTTGTCCAGCAGACTCCAATGTCATGTGTATGTATCCCTGCACCAAAAAGTGGCAGCAGGGGTGCTTTAAGGAAATCTTGTTTGATGAGCTTTTTGTTAAAGCTCCCCTGCTGCCATTTTTCAGTGCAGGGACACTAATGCACATGACACTCTGGGCGCTTTAGAGCAGTTCTCAGAGAATCTCTAATTAATTAAAACATACCCCTAGCCTCCTGAAGCATGTGTATAAATGGCCTTAGAGACTAAGTAGGGCTTAGTCAATTTAGGGATGATTAAGCCCCAGTGTTGTGTACACACCCCACTGACTTACTTGCCTCTCCAGCGGGGAGGGGAGGGCGAGCTGCCAGTGGATGGAGTGGTCCCTGGGCTGCAGGGGTGTGGAGGGAGCTGGTGCCTACAGGCATCCATCTTGGGTGGTCCTGGGGGGGCACTGGAGCCGCAGAGGGAAGTGCTAGGCCCCCACGCAGTTCAGACAGGCAGGCAGGCTCCAGGGAGGGGGAAAAGAAAGATCAGGCTCCCTACTTTTCTTGGGTGGAGCCTCATTTCCTGGGCTGCTGCCAGGCTGCCTGCAGGGCTTCCTGCAGAGCCCCTGAGCTGCACAGAGCCCAGTGCTTCACTCTGCAGCTGTAGGAGCAACAAACTAAAGTTCCTTGAAGGGTCTCTATCTGGTGTCCTATAAGTGAGGTGTTTCCAGGGGGAATTGCCCTACCAGCTTCTCTAACTGCCACTGTTGTCTCCTCTAACTGCTGCATTCCCCAGTCCTGAGGCCATGTGACTCCTTGCTCCCTGTGGCGATGTGGGGGAGCGGAGCAGTTCCCCGGAGCCTGACTCGGGGCAGACAGCAGCTCCTCCCTGAGGTGAGGCAAGGCAGGGATGGAGGCTGGGGTGGGGGGCTGGCGCAGGCTTTGCTGGCTCTGGGGAATGGCTCTGCGGGCTCTGGGGAACTGCTCCACTCCCCATCCCTGAAACCTCCTCACTCCCCAAGGTGATGCTGGAGAGCGGAGCAGTTCCCCAGAGCCAGCAGAGCCCACGCCAGGCCCCCAGGCCTCAGCCCCCAATGCCTGCCCCAGGTGAGGAGTTAGGAGCTTACCTTCAGTAAGTGTCCCATGATGAACCGAAAGGGGGAGGCGAGACCGAAGCAGCGTGCTGACAGACCGAAGCGGTGCACTCATGGACTGCTACTCTTTAGAGAAAACATTGATCATGATGTATTGGCATCCCGGTGCACTTTTGGGAGGGACCCCATAATATCCACAGCCACCCTCTTGAATGGTTCTTCTGTGAGGGTTATGGGTACCATTGGTGCCCTGGGTAGTTGTCCTGAATGCACCTGTTAGCACTCCAGGCACGCCAATTGACCAAAGGCATTTACTTCCCATCTTATCCCTGGCCACCCATGGGGAGCTTGTGAGCAATTTTTAGCAGGGCCTTATAGTACATTTAGGTATAAGCAGCTGAGCAACCTCTCCTACTGGACTTCAGCCCCAATCCACCCCATATAACAATAACTTCCTTACCACAAAGCAGGGTATGCTGCAGGCCAGGTCAAACTGTACCACTTTTCCCACCACCCTAGCAATGCCTCTTTCCTCATAGATGTGCTGGAACCAATCCTCCCTGGTCTGTTTTATGTGTAGTTGGCCCCTCTCTAGTAGGTGTCCAAGTTGTGCTTCCTTCCAGTCACTGCAGATCTGGATCTGGGCCTGGGTGTTGAATCTTGCCACGGGTTTCCCCACCAGCCCTGTTGGCTTCAAGGCATTGACTGCTCCCTGCTGTGCTAGTTTCATCAACAGTCCCTGCAGTTGGGGCTAGTCCTGTCCCAGCAACACCGAGTAGGGGAGCTTGGGTGCAAGATATGCCAACACCTGGTGGGTGTGGCCATCAGTGGTCAAATGTACATTTACCTTGCTGAAGTTTTCAGATTGGTCATAGATTTCATAGACATTAGGGCTGGAAGGGACCTCATGAGATCATTGGGTCTAGCCCCCTGCCTAAGGGGCAGGAAGTCAGTTGGGGTCAGCTCACCCCAGCAAGATAGGAATCCAAGCATTTCTTAAAGGTATCCAGAGTAGGTGCTCGCACTACTTCTGTGGGGAGTCTATTCCAGACTCTGGAGACTTGGATGGTAAAGAAGTTTTTCCTTATGTCTAGTCTAAAATGGTCTTCCGGCAGTTTGTGACCATTAGACCTTGTCTTCCCTTGGGGTGCTCTGGTGAACAGACGTTCTCCCAGTTCCTGATGTACACCCCTTATATACTTATAGGCTGCCACCAAGTCACCCCTGAGCCTGTGCTTCTCCAGGCTGAAGATTCCCAAGCCTCTCTTCATAAGGCCTATTCTCTTGTTCTGTAATCATGCATGTGGCTCTCTCCTGGACTCTCACAAGCTTCTCCATATCCTTTCTAAAGTGTGGAGCCCAGAATTGGATGCAGTACTCAATCTGTGGCCTCACTAAGGCTGAGTGAAGTGGGAGGATGACTTTTTGGGTCTTGCTTAAGATACATCAGTAGATGCAAGCCAGAGTTTTATTTGCTTTGCTGGTTGCAGCATCACATTGGTGGCTCATGTTCATCTTGTGGTCAATCATGATCCCCAAGTCTCTTTTGGTCATGGTGCTAGTGAGTATAGCACTGCTGAGCCTATAAGTATAATGTAGGTTTTTTTCTCCCGAGGTGGAGCCCCTTGCATTTCTCCATGTTGAATGCCATCAGGTTGTGATCCGCCCATCTTGCAAGCCTATCCAGGTCGGCCTGAATTGTCAGCCTATAATCTAGCGTGATCGCACTTCCCCATAATTTGGTGTAATCTGCGAATTTAGCCAGTCTGCTTCTGACACTCAAATCGAGATAATTTATTAATATATTAAAGAGTACTGGTCCAAGTACTGAGCTCTGGGGGGGGTGCCACTGGTCACCATGGACCATGTTGACTTAGTTCCATCAACTCTCACTCTCCGAGTCTGACCACAGAGCCAATTCCTCAGCCATTGGACTGTAAGGTTGTCAAGGCTGCAGTTCCCCAATCTTATCATGAGGGCATCATGGGAGACTAAGTCAAAGGCTTTTTTGAAATCTAAATATATGACATCAACCTCTTCCCCTTTATCCAGGTGACAATGAGAAGGAAATGAGGTTGGACAGGCAAGACCTACCTGCAACAAAGCAATGTTGGCTATCTCTCAAAATGTTGCCTTCCATTAGCCTGCTGTTGATGGTTTCTTTGATGATTTTTCCCAAGATCTTTCCAGGGATTGAGGTCAAACTGATTGGCCTGTCATTTCCTGAATCTTCCTTCCTTTCTTTCTTAAAGATAGTCACCACATTGGCTCTTTTCCAATCTTCAGGAACCTCTCCTGAATGCCGCGAATTCTCAAATATCCTCACCATTGGTCGTTTTATGATGTCAGCCAACTCTTAGCACTCTTGGGTGCATTCCAGCCTCTCAAGCTGTTCCCTCACAAGATCTTTGCCAATTATAGGTGAAGATTATTATGATCACCAATTATAGGTGAAGATTATTATGATTGCCCTTACCCTGATAGTCCTGCTTCCTCTCAGGCAGGGTGATCCCCTCGGGCTGGTGGAAAACCAACACAAAGTAATCGTTGAGGAGATTAACTTTCTTTTGGGTGTCAGTTGTCAGCAGCTTGTTTCAGCAAGGGTCCAATGTTGCCCTTGTTTTTTTTTTTTCTGACTTCACACGTATTTGAAAAGGACTTTTTATTGTCCTTGATTCCCGTAACCAGTTTGAGTTTGGTTTCAGCCTTGGCTTTTCTGATCCGCTCCCTACAGGTGTGGGCCAGTGCTGCATAATCCTCCTTAGTTGTGGTTCCTGACTTCCACCCCTTATAAGCTTCTCTTTTCAGATTCAGGAGGTCTGTAAGTTCCCTGTTGAGGCAAGGGGTCTCCCAGCACTTTTGCTATCTTTCCTATGGGCCGGAATGGACTTCCCTTGTGCTTTTAGGATCACGTCCTTAAGGAGTGACCACTCATCATGGACTCCCATCCCTGTAAGATCATGGTCTCTCAGGACCTGGAAGCAAATCAGAGCATTGTGATCTATTATGCGCTGGGCTGCACCCCATAACAGGTCTTTCCTTATCACTGTTTGTTTAGACCGAGGGTGGGCAAAATGGTGGATGTGGCCAGTGGCTGGACTCTATTTCCCAGCAGCCCCTACCCACACCACTGTGTCTGGTTTCCAGGGAGACTCCAGGAGCAGTAGAGCTGTGATAGCATGGGCCAGGGTTTCCATGGAGACTGTCCCCAGCAGCACTGGCAGGGCACGTGGCTTGGTGGGGATCTGCTTTAGGGCCAGGGCTGGAATCTTGCAGTGGTGATACCATGGCCCAGAGCTGGGGCAGAGCCATGACCTGCTGACTGATGCCCCTGCCTGGTGCATGTGGTCAGTGGATCACAAGTCTACCCTGGCTCTGGACCACTCTGTCACTGTTGCAAGATCCGAGCCCCAGAGTAGCTTCTTCCCCAGGTGCTCACCCTGCCAGTGCTGCTGGGGCTGTTTTCCATAGAAACCCTGGCTCCAGCTGTAATGGCTCTGCTGCTCCTGGGGTCTCTGTAGAAACTGGTTGCAGAGCATGGACTGGGGCTGCTGGGAAATGGAGTTCACTGTGGGCCCAATCTGGCCTGTGGGCTGGACTTTGCTTGCCTCTGGCTTAGACCCTGTGTCCACTAGCACAAACACAAGCACACATTGACCCTCAACCCACACATCTGCCATGAGATGGGTCCCATTTGGGTCATACTTCACCCTACTGTCATCTGGTGGGGCTCTGAACCCACACTCCATTTCTTCCCCTGGGGATGGTTCCTTTTAGCTAGTGGGTTGCTTTCTCTGGATTATTCCTCTTTCTATCCCCGGGCTTCCCCAGGAGCAGCTGTGGGCATAATACCCTGAGTGGCCACACTGGAAGCATGTAGAACTGGGGCTGGGCATTGTCTCCCCTTTTTTTCAGCTCAGGTTTCTTCTTTTCAGGTCTAGGTCCCCTTCTTGGAACAGTGCTACCCTCTGCCCTTCTGATCCAGGCTCCTTTAACATGGGAATGAAATCCTTTCACCAACTTCTTGGCTTCCTGAAATGTGTGTGGCTGGTGCCTTTTTACCCATGCCTTTACCCACTCCTCATCCAAATCCCACAGGAAATGTTCCAAAACTATAATTTCTGTTATAGGTAAGCTGTGTGCTGGAGGTGGAGAAGCTGGTTCTGAGCAGAGAGGGGTCAAGGGGGGAGGGAGGGGAGGAAAAGGGACAAGAAAGCCTTGGGGTGGGGGCTGGGGATGCCTGGGCCATCCCCACCTTGGCCCTCTTTGTAGTAATGGGGTTGGGGGCCCATTTCACTGATAATAATTAGAAGTGCACCGATACATTGGTCCGATTATTGGATCAGCACTGATATAAAGAAAATTGACTGGATGGGAAATTGGCCTGATGTGGCTGATAATCTGACTGATAAATGCCCCATGCGTGCATGCAGCCACAGTGCAGTACATAGGCAGCGATAAGCACGCCTCGGCAGCTTCAAGAGCTGTGTACAGCTGGTAAGTCTCTTGTGGTGGAAGGGGAGCGGGGAGGGAAGGGGCACCGGGGGCAAATCAAGTCCCCCACGGTGAGGGAGGGAGTGGGGCTGGGCCTGGAGTAGGTGCTGCACAGTCAGGGCGGGGCACAGAATGGAGCTGTGGGTCATCTGGGGGTATGGGGGTGCAGCTCCCACTACTGCGTGCACCCTGGGAGGGCATAGGTGGCATGTGGCCCTGGATCTTCATAGGGAAGGGCAGGCTAGCGCTGGGGCTGTGTGGAGCTTTTTCTGGTGGGGACTGGGCCAGACTGTTCTTGGGGTGGGTGGCAGCAGCAGTGCTGGGAGTGGGGGCTGGGGGGATTAGGGTGAATTTTGAGGTGGCTGAAGAGCCCTCCCAGTGCCACTGCCACCCACCCCAAGCACAGCCCAGCCCACAGTGGCAGCCTACCCCGCCCCATGCAGATCTGGGGCCATATGCCCCCCGGGCCCTGCTGGGGTGCATGCAGTGGTGGAAGCCACCCCCCATGCCTCCCAGATGAGCTGCAGCTCCGCCCCATGCCCCCCTCACCCCAGCTGAGCAGCGGCTGCCCCAGCCCCACTCTCTCCCCCATCGCAGGAGCCTTGATATGCCCCCCCCAACACCTCTTCCCTTCACCCTCTCTCTCCCCTTCCAGCACAACATAGACACTGCTCTTCAAGCTGCGTGCATTAGAAATCTGATTGGTATTGGCCGATATGCCTCCTTAAAAACCGGCTATCGGTATTGGCCCCCAAAATCTCTATCATTGCACCCCTAATAATAATAATTTGATCTTTCATTTCCTAATATAGTCCAATATTGTTAGCCAGCAAGTATTTTATTGTCCATTAAAAAAGGATTCCCTTACAGCACAATCATTTTCTGAAGATGGGAGATGGTGGTGTTACTGAAATTTAGTAGTAGCCTGGAGCTGTTCACTTAATTTATCTGGGATTGTTCACACAGAATTTAATGCTAGGCCAGGGAAGATTTTAAGAAGCAATCTAAGAATATTGTTAAACCTGTTGTGCATTTTACATCAACTTGGGGAGCAGTTTACTTTACTTTTAAACCAAGAATATTGAAAAAATCCTATATAGCAATGTAACTGCTCTCTGTTCCTCTTATTAATAAATTCAAATTCAGTAATTTCAATTCAATTCATTACTTAGATCAGGTAAATGAAGATTTAGAATTGGAAAATTTACTTTGTACAGGAAGCCAGGATAAAACAGATGAATCACTACTGCTTTTTCTCTTGTGGTTGTTGAGTGGTGCTTGGTCTCTTGCTTGCTCTGAATTTTTCATTGTTCATGGTCTGAGATAGGAACAGGAGTCCCCAGCATTGAGCAGAACCCTCCTCTGCTAGGTACTGTATAAACACAGAGGGAAAATAAAGAGATGATCTCTGCTTCAGAGTGCTTATAACTCTTATTTAGGTAGAAGACAAGAGATGACAGATGGGTACAGGAGAGGAGGATACAGTGAAACAACCAGGCAATATAAGGTTGTGAGACAAGAACGGCAGCACGTCCTTGCCACTGCCATGATTTTGTAGATATCACAGCAAAGGAGAATTTTAAAAAGAACATTGGATAATTTTCTGGAATATTTACATAGGAAAAAATTGTTTGCAGATCTCATGGGCAAGTGAAGGAGGCTGACTTTGTGGTCTTAAATTATGAAAAGAAGTGAGAGGGAAGAGAGGCAGGGCAATTAACATTTACATTTAGTATTTTCTGGTTCTTTTAATAAAGTGTGTTTCCATTATTTTCTTAAGCGTGAAGGTGGGTTTCTCATGGATGAAAAGCCAAATTATCTTGACTAAATTCAAGCAAAATCCCTATTGGAAAAAAATGCGGGGAACCTTTTCCTTTGAAGCAGAATAGGAGTAGTTCTTGAAGTCGGTAGTAGTTACTTGTATCCCACAGCAGGAAATCATGCCTGAGTAATAGCATGCAGTTACACATGACTGCAAAGAATTAATGAACAAAAATAATAGCACACTGCTCAATGCATGCATGAAGTTTGATTAGCTATAATTAATTCATTTTGTATTATATAACTAGTTGTATTTTGGATACAACTCTGGAAATATTCATTTTGAGGTAAAAAACTATTGTAGGTACAGTATGTGAAAAATTCACAGTTATACTTGTATGTTCTGTGGAAAAACATAGTTCAAACTATGTTGTTTGTAATGCAAGCCAGGACTGAGAATGAAGGGAGGATTGCACAAGGAGGACTGCAAACAATGGCTGAAGGATGAGATCACGTCAGCAGCTAGGAGTTAGAACATATGGTTTGAATCAGGGGTACCTACTTTCTAGGTACTTACTGTATCGCAGGGAAGATGCTTCTGTAGCAAAACCCCAGTTTTTGTTTAATTTTTAATTTTAAAATGCATTCCCTCCCCTCCCCCAAACCATTTCTGACTTTTTTCTCTCCCTCTCTGTTTCCTACAGATAAGTATAAGTGAGCTAAGACATAGGATAAGCTTCAGCATTTTATTCTGGTAGCAAGTTGTATTTGTTTTGTTTTTTCTCCTTTATATTGTATAATTATTATGTTTATATTGATTTTTACTGTTCTATATTACTGTTTTACTGATACTATATGATTTACGCTAACTTACATATGTATGCCTAAGTCATGACAAGTTTCTATTTTGTTTGTCAAGTCTCCATCCTGTCCCCAGGCCTGGTTGTGTAACCCATAACTTACACCTACCCCTCCTATGTAACTTGGTTCCTGAATGAATGGGGATGGATGAGGGTGCTTGAGAGACGATGGCAGTAGCTCTAAAAATAGCTCCCTCTGAATGACCAAACCATCAAAACCAATACCTGGGCCAGTGACCCAGCCCTTGGAACCACCCTCCACATTCAGGAAACAAAAGATGAGGCAACCCAACATTGTGCCAAGACTGCACATGCTCAGTAAGAACACCTTGAGCCCTCTGGGATAGGACTGACATTGCCAGGACAGGCCCTCCCCATAGGAGATCAGAGGTTGTCTGCCCCATAAAAGGGGTAGTGAAGACTGACTCTTTGGGACGCTCTCTCCATCTGAACCAGCACCACGCCACACCACTGATCCACCCAGAGGCCCTGCCAGCGACCTCCCTCTGGACAACAGCTACTGGACAATGACCCCTTTCCAGCCTGGATAGGTAGCTATCACCCCACCAAGGACTTGGACTCTGCTTCTCTTCCCTACCTGGACTCCAGCCCTTCCACTGAGTCTCTTTCTCCTGCTACCATTGTGTGAGTGTGTGTAGGTACCAAGCTGTACAGTATAGTGTTCATTTAATAAAACTGTTCTTTGGACTACTGAGTTGGGTTCTGCTTTACTATGGTTCCGTCCCTGCTCCAATCTCTGCTCCTCACCCCTCCAACTTCTGTCTCATTTCTCCCTCTCCTTTTTCTGGCTCACTGGCACCTCCAACACCTGTCCCATGCTCCTGTGGCTCCAGATGTCCTGAGCTCCTCTCTGCCTGCACACCCCTGTATCTTTGCCACTTTCTCATCCCCACTGCCTTTTCCCCTGATCTCTGCCACTTTTATTGCCTCATCCCCACTGCCTTGTCCCCTGATCTCTGCAACTGCTGTTGTCTCAGCCCCACTGCCTTTTCTCCTGTTCTCTGCCACTGTTATTGCCTTGTCCTCACTGTCTTTTCCCCTGAACTCCCAGTTTTCTGCCTCTGTCTCCTGGCTGTTTCCTCCTTGCTACCGGGCTTTTTCCCTTGCTTCCACCATGGCACCAGGTGAGCCCGAGTAACCTTGGGGCCACTTGACCTTAAGTAACTCAAAGCCTCCGTTCCTCAGACAACTTCTCTCTAGTCCACCATTTCTAATCCCAGTTCCGGCAACTTTCACTCCCTACACTTTAACTTTCTCTCTCACCTTAACCTTCCTCTAAGTATCCCAGGTACCCCAAGCACACACATACACACACCGTACCATCCAAGTTAGGAGCTTACTTGTGTGTATGTGTCGGTGGGTTGTATGTGTGTGAACTGGGGAGTGTGTGTGTGTGTGTGTGTGTGTATATATGTGTATATGTATATATATGTGTATATATATGTATGTCGTTGTGTACGTGATATACGAATTAGTAATCCGTGTATGTGTACTGTGTGTGTGGGTATTGACAATTGATTTTTGTCTAACTTTCGGTGTGTATAGTGTGTAGGTGCTTGAATTGGTGATAGGTGTGCATGTGCCTAGGCTGGTAATTTTGGATGTGTATGTGCTTGAGTTGGTAGTGTGTGTGCATGCCTGGTGGGGGTGTATTCACCTAGAGTGTGTGTCTGCACCTAATTGATTTTTGAGTGTGTGCATGTGCAATTGTACACCGCGCCCTCCTGTCTAATAGCGCGATATTGAGATCCTGAGCATTGGCCTGACCCCACAGGGCAACACTTCAAAATCTATATGAACCTCTTAGAGAAGAATAGCACCTTTAGGCATCTAATATTCATTTTCTCTCTTCTTTTGCTATCTTCTGTCAGCGTGGAAATAAAACAATTAGATTTTCCAAAAGTGTATCTTTCCTGCCAATGAAAGGCATAAATGCTCCACCAACCAGTAAAACAATGTTGATTTTGAAAATCTTACTTTGTCATAGGAGGTGGTTAAGGGACTATTTCTTTTCTCACAGAGGTAGGTGCTGAAAAACGAACTGCTTTAAAATCTGGTACTTAGTATGCTTGATGCCATGTCAAGTACACAGGATTTTTGGCCTTGTGACAGTGAAGCATTTGATATTGTAAGTGAAAGTCATGTTTATTCACATGTTCAGGATTACAGTAAGATCATTTTCTTTTTTTAAAAAGAAATATTTACGTAATAAGATACCTGTCTTGGAGAAGTACTATCTGCTGCTGTTTTTGACTCCATGATCTGTGTTCTCTCTCAACTTATCAACCCCTGCACCACCCCCCCCCCAATCTTTCTTGATAAAACATAGCCTTCAGCTTAGGCTTGTGAACATTTTAATGGACACATAAGGTAATGTAACAGATGTATAGACTCAGAGGTTTCTCATGGAAGTAATAAGGGCTTCACAAGGACTTTTTTTTGAGTTGCATTTTCAAGAAGAAAGCTAGTCCTTGACTGACGGAAGTTTTGACCTCTCTGGATTGATGGTATGGGAGTGTGTTTGAATTTCAGCCACACAGCCTAAGAAAATCCTTTTCCCATTTCAAACTAGAGTGTCTATTTAACCCAATGTTGAGTGTCTTTTAGGGTTCATGCTGCTTTGTATGGGTGTGTGCTTAATGGACAAAATGGGCCTGTGCCTGCTGCTATTAATGTTGGTAACAAAACTCCTATTGATTTAAGTGGAAGCAGGATGGAGCCAATTGTGAGGCAATGGGGGAAGAGCTCTGCCAATCTGTATTTATCTGTATGCTTAAATTGAAGAATCTCAGTACAGTTATAAAAAGAAGGAAGAGTGAAAAATAATCATTGCACTTGCAGTGTTCCCATGAATGATACCATTGTCCCTTCCAGTAACCTGCTACAAAAGTACCTCTGTCTCCTTCTCTGCTGTTTTTCTAGTAGCTTATGCAACTTATTGTTGTATAGTGCAGCAAGGTAAGCATGTGCTTACTTTAAAAATACATGGGTTTTTTTTCTTTTTACAAAAAGATGAAAAATATGTGAGAACCTATTTTCCAGACATCTCCAAAGCCAGCTGATGCTTTGGCTGTGGCAGGTTTTAAATGTAGTCCTGATAAAAGTTGACTTTTTTTTTTTAATTACAAAAATAATGATAGAGTATTTTCTACTGTTGGTCTGGTCATTGAACACATGAGATGTGATATAATGACCTGATCCTATGAATTCTTCTTCCTGTGGAATAGAGACTACTGAACAACTGGCAGTTGGTACTCAGCAGCTCTCTAGATCAGGCCATCAATGCAGTAAATCCCAAACGGTGGAGTATTTATGGTGTGACAGTATTGCTTGTACCCTTAGGAAAGGAGAGGATCTTATCAGAGTGAAAACCAGTTGAACCTTTGTTTCTTTCAACTGCAAACTGTCTGTGATACTAAGAGAGACGAGATGACTAGAATTTGTTCTGACAGGAACCATCTCGGCTGGAATTTGGCCAGAAGCATCTCTTTGTCTAGGATTTCCACTATTTCTGGTCTTGGAATCCCTCCTGATTTAGGCTTTTATAGAGCTGTAGAATAGGAAGGGAACTCGAGCATCATGAAGTCCAGCCTCCTGCACAGAAGTCACCCTGTTCCCCAGGTAGAGGCTCACCCAGATAGAGGCACACCCTGACCCAGAAGCATCCCAGGTAGAGGCTCATCCTGATTTTTCTCCTATTTTGTGTTGTGCTGGGATCAGGATATGTTTCTTAGTGATATTAATAAAGTAATTATTGCTTGAATTTTCAGCTGGCCAAGCAGGTTAATCAACCCCATGCAAATTAGCTCTCATGAGGCTTCCTACTCCATCTTGTCTTTTTATGTGTCTGTATTTTACATTGTAAGTTCTTCAAGTAGGGGCTGTCTCCATTTTTGTCTTGCATCTAAAACATTGTCTGGGCTTAAATGGAGCAGGTCATCAAGAGCTTGGATGAAGATAAGGTGATTGGGAACAGCCAACATAGATTCATTAAGAGCAAGTCATGCCTAACCAACCTGATTTCCTTCTGTGACTGTGGTTGGGGTTTGAGATGTGGATGTAATATACTTTAATTTTAGCACGGCTTTTGGCACTTTCTCCCATGACATTCTTATTAGTAAGCTAAAGAAATAAGATGAAAGTATCGTATAGCAGATACGTAACTGGTTGGATCATCATATTCAAACAATAATCATTAAATGACTCAACGTTTAATTGGGAGGAGGTATTTATTTGGTTTCCCCAGGAGTTTGTCCTTGGCCCAGGACAAGTCATGTACTCAATCACATTTTCAAAATCATTAACAAAATGTGATTGCGTGCATGCTTAGCAAATTTAAAGATGGCACCAAGTTGGATGGAATTTCAGGAAGTCCGGAGGGTAGGGATAAGATCCAAAATACTCTTGATAAACTGGAGGAATGGTCTGAAATTAACTGAATGAAATTCAAGGAGGACAGGTACAATGTTCTGCACTTTGGGTGGGACAATGAGTTTCACAAATACAGACTGGGCAATGACTGGCCTGGCTTCAGTACTGTGAAAAAGGACCTGGGTGTTATATTGGACCCTAAACTGAATATGAAATAACAGTATGATTTTGTTGTTGTTGCATTTTTTTTAAAGCCAATAACATCCTGGCTTGTATGGATAGGAATGTCACTTGCAAGTCAAGGAAAGTGATCCTTCTATTCTGTTCATTGTTGGTGAAGCCCCTTTTCAGTTCTGGAGTGCTGTGTCTGAGTATTGCACTTTGAGAAACCTGGACAAATGGGAAAAAGTCCAGCTGAGAGAAACAAATACTTAGAGCTCTAGGAAGCATGGCTCATGAGAAAAGATTGGAAGAACCTGAATTATTTAGTTTGGAGAAGAGAAGATGGAGGGGGATTTGATAAGTTTTTAAATACTTGGAAGATGATTATATATAGGATGGTGATAAACCAGTGATTCTCAGCCAAAGTGTTCTGGCACTCTAGGGTGCTGTGAGACCACCCTCAGTGATGCTGTGATGCAGGTGGTGCTGAAGTAATGGCCAGTGTTTGCAGGTCTGTGGCACACATGCTCCTCCTCTGCTAGGGTTCTTTGATAACCTACAAAAAAGTGTGGCAGTCCTTCCCAGTCTGGTCCCCCTTCCCCACGCTCCTTTCAGAAAGAGAGGTACACAGGATAGTTCCAGCTCTTCTACATGCCTCTATTTCTAGGATATCCTGCGCAGAGTTGGACTGGGAAGAGCTGCAGCATAAGCCATCTCTAGGGATATCCTAGAACTGGAAAAATAGGATGAATGTGCATATTCCATGACCCTTCCTGGCCTGGCTGAGCAGCAGGTGTGCAGTGCATTTTTACTGGTGGCAGCCTGTTGAGAATCACTGAGGTAAGTTGAGCATAGTGGTTATCAACTGGGGAAGCCACTAAACTCAAAGATGTGAAGGGGTGCCCCAACTCTGAAAAGGTTGAAAACCACCGTGATAAACTATTTTGTGGGTGTGTCTACACATGAAATAAATGTGACACAAACTCTGGACCATAGCTTGTTGAGCTGGGGCAGAGTAGCCCCAGCTGGCAGGGAACCCAGGGGGTTAGCCTGCCCACCTTGGGCTGCTTCGCCCCAGCTCAGTGTGCTGCAGAGGGGTTGGTTGGGACTAACCAGCAGGCAGCCCCACACTGAACAACCCTCATGCCGCAGCCAGCCCCATCAGCATCTACATTTGCATTGTGGTGGAGTAAATAACTCTGCTGTAACATACTACTTGTGTTGGGCAGCACTGTCTTAACAGTGAAGTTAATTACCTTACTCCATCCTAATAGCAACACACGTGTAGATGGTGACATTTACTGTGGAGTAGACTAATTCACAGTAAAATGTTCCATGTAGATGTGCCCTCTTTTACTGCAGGAGCCAGGACAAAGAGCAATGGTCTTAAATTGCAGTGATGTAAATTTAGGTTGGGTATTATGGAGGACTTGTTCACTGTGAGGCTGGTGAAGATTGGTTAAGATTGAAAGAGACTATCCAGAGAGTGTAAGGAATCTCCATCTTTGGAAGTTTTTAAGAGTAGGCTGGACAATCACTTGTGTAGGATGATTTGCCTTGAGGAGAGGATTCGACTAAATGATCTCCTGAGTTGTGTGAGAGAGAGGGAGGCAGGCAGGCAAGACTGCTAATTAAAGACGTACAGGTGGCAGGAAGCAGTATGCGGGAGGAAGGCCTATGTTTACATGTCCTGTGAACTGGCCTGAGTAGCTCACTGGGCACACGATGAGGAAAGCGCTGGTCTTCAGTATCTCCTGAAAAGCTCTGGCAAGGATTCTACCAAAAATCACTTAAAGTGGAGCCTATCAATGTTAATATTCAGGCTTATTTTTTTATATCTTTAAACTAGAGGAATTCAAGGTGCCTCAAAAGGAGGCTATAGTTTCATAGTTGTTAGGGGCTGGAAGGGACCTTACAGGTCATAGGGACAAGCTCCTTTGCACTTGGGCATGAAAGACTGCTGGGATCAGATGACTGCAGCAAGATGGGCATCAAGACACTCTTAATTGGCACTGCACCAACCTGACTGTATTTCTGTGGTGTCAAGATACATTCGGGCCATAAGTATATAATATCCTTTGCTTTGAGCTGCTTAGGCACCACGCTGTAAGTAGTAAAAGCAAAAAAGTTAAAATGATAAACTGTAATGAAAAAAGAAATCCTCTCAAAATGGTAAAATGGTCATCCAGTTTAGTTTTCTGTGATAAAGTATGCAGCATCTGCACCTCACATCTCCCTTTATTGACTGTGGTTAAGGTAAATAGAAAGGATAAATGACTACCATGTCTGCTACTTCTGAAAAAAATGCTGCACGCCTCTTGGTTTTCACTATAAAGTAGGCAAGGAGACTTGAAAGAATGGCTATGGGACAATTGAAAATAGTAAATTACTATACAACAGTAGCAAATGCTAGACCTGTCTGTCCCACGGAAAAAAAAGAAGCAATAACAATAATCAGTAACTTCAGATTTCTAAAATGCCTTCCATCCTCTCTTGAACGACAGAAGATGCATCTTCCACCAATTTTATATTTCTGTGGAATATGTATCAGGTCATAGCCATTGTAAATCTGACTCTGATGGAAAGAATCTGAGTTTAGATGTCACTGAAATTTCCATTCAACTGATTTAAACAAGCAAAAAAACAACAGGGGGAGGAAAGAGAAATTGAACAAATTTCCAATGCTATATTGCAATACCTTAGTTTAGGTTCTGATCCAAAGCCCTTTGAAGTCATTGAATTTCCATTGATTTCAGTGGGTTTGGATCAGATTTCTACTATGCTAACTCCTGAGTTACAAAGACTATAGATTAACATTTAACTTGCTGATTAGCTTTTCCAAACTCAACAGAATCTGAAATAGATGTGTTTCAGAATCGGAAATAGGTTATATATCTAACCTATATATATATATATATATATATATATAAACCTATTATCTCTCTCTCTATATATAGAGATATATATGACCCATTTCAGATTCTGAAATATATATAGATATTTATTTCAGGTTCCGTTGCATTTGGAAAAGCTAATCGACATATTATTTCATTATATATTCATTAAACTGTTGTTTTTATAAAAAAAATATAACTTCAGTTGGGATCTCAGCAAATTCCCAACACAGTGTTTCTGAGCTGTATATCATTAGACCATTTTATTAACTGTTTTTTTCTAGTGGGGTTAATAGCATTTAGGTTAATGCAAAGCATGCTTCTGTTGCAAAGTATTTCCATCAGAAATAAAGGTCTCTGAACACTTTTTCCTGTTTCAAAACTTATGATGCTGCATGTAGGGAA
>NW_005841990.1:1296896-1308235 GCF_000455745.1 Alligator sinensis
AATAATATTTTTCCTGCTTGTATCTACATCTGTGAATCTATGAATATGTTTAGATATTACTGTAGTATAATATATGTCCCTATACATTAATTCAAAGAATATAGTTTCATGTGTTAAATCAAAATTATATTTTCTAAACTCTGTGCTTTTAAGTGGTGTGATCTATGAATTATTTTAAGAAAGAAATTATAACAAACTCAATTTTGACATAAACAAATCTTTTGGATCCGATTCCAGTTTCAAACCCATATATATGTACAGTCCAGTGATCATAGCAATGCAAACTTTATTCTGCAGTTCATGTAACAGAGGTATCAGATGAAGAACTCTGAATAGCTTGTGTAAACAAAGCGCTATTGAGTCTTGACAATATGGTTGCAATACTTCAACAAAATTTAGCTAAGGCATTCAATTTATGTACAGTGTGTAAACTCTAACTTTTTTGTTTTGTGTTTGAAAAACAATTTTTTAAATCAAAATCTGAAATATAGCTGAAATATGGGTTTGAAAACTGAAAAATGTTTGCTTTTTGGTTTCTATTTTTTTCTAATAAAATCAAAAACTAATATCCAGAATGCCTTTTTTGGAAAATATTGAAAATATGTGAAAATGAATTTGACTGTAAAGATGCTTTGATTTAGGAGAAAAGTCCCACTAATGACATTTTGGTTATTGTGTGTCAAGTACAGCGCTGATTCAGCAGAGCAGTTAAAACATTCCTAAGTGCCCACTGAAATTAATATAATATTACATGCAATATCAACATTAATATATGTTTATATGGAAAATGTGTAGTGTGTGTGTGTGTAAAGAGAGATGATAACAATAGCTTGTTAGCTTTAATGGGACCACACACACATGAACAGGATGCTGTATTATAACTAAATGTGGAACTACCCATTTTAAACTATTTCTGAATCGGTCTGATCAGTGCTCCAAGTACACCCATTTAATGTGACAATATCATGTTATATTGTAACCTCCCAACTGTATACATAGAAGGTTCTGCCCAAGTATACATTGTTTAGCATACCTAAATTAATGGTGTAGGAAAAATGCACGTAGTTAGCATATTTCATATTTTTCCTATGGCTTTTGTACTTGCATATGTTGTCAAAAACAATTAGAGGGAGACCAAAATGACACCTATTGAGTGTATTTGAATTCCAAAGCATCTAAATAGTTATTATATGTTATTTATAAAACTCAGAAATATTTATAATGTAGTACTTCAGAAAAAAGGCTGAACAGCTACAGGGCATGTGAGGAAAAAGAACAGGGAGTCTTTCTCTGCTGCAGGTGGCCCACTTAAATTGAGTTATAGTTTCAGCATAGAGTATTAACATGCATTGGGATCCATCTGGCATCTTATTGAGGTAGTCTCTTGAGTTAAAGAGAAAGTAGGATTTGGGTAAATGTTGTACTACCCTTAATGCTATATCTGCTTTATGGAATAATAAAGCATTATTACTTAGCTCTTACTTTGCGTGTAACAAAGGAAATTATTATAAATACTCACATTGATCTTGTGTGGAACAAAAGGAAGAAAATTGTAAGCAATTACAATTTTAAAACTCTTAATTTATTTTCCATTGGCTACCGAGTCTTCTGGATGTGCACCTATCTGAACATGTGCTGAATTACAAATAACCTTCCTAAATTGACAGCAAAGGTATTTACTTGAATATTTTTAGATGAATTGTTCTGTTTATCAGAAACATTTTAATTCTGGTTTCCAGATTAAGATATCTCAACTTAAAGTTAATAGAAAATAAGCAAAATGTCTTGAATTTTTTTTCTTCCTCAATATTTTGAGGGCATGACCTGGTGGGGATCTACGGACACAAGGTAACCTAGGGAACAGTGGCGGTCAGTTGATTGAATTCACTATCCGTCATAGGGTGGGAAAGAAACCAGTAGTGCAGAAGTGCTAGACTTCAGAAAGGCTAACTTCAGTGTGCTCAGGAGATTAGTTAGTGAGGCACTGAAGAACAGGAGCATTGGTGAGATGCGAGTCCAGGAAGGATGGTCATTCCTAAAGGGAGCAATCCTTTGGGTGCAGAAGGCGACAATCCCATTACACAGGAAAGGGGGCAAAGGAGCCAAGAAACCATCTTGGCTGAACAGGGAAATCCAGGAAAGCCCAGGGCAAAAAAAAAGATGCATGTAGGCTGTGGAAGCAGGGGGTAGCTACAAAGGCGGAGTATAACTACTTGGCCCGCAGTTGCAGGGAGGCAGTTAGAAAGGCCAAAGCAGAAATGGCGACAAAAATTAAAGACAACAAAAAGTCCTTCAGGTATATAGGGAGTAAAAAGAAGGTGCAGGCTAGCATAGGACCCCCTACAGGACAATACTAGGGCAATTAGTGACAGATAGGGGGGATAAGGCTAAGCTCTTCAATGAGTTTTTTGCTTCTGTATTCCTGAACACGGATCAAGACAAATCTTCCAATTGGATCATAGACAGGCACAAAAAGGACACCAGCCCATCAACTGTTAGTGCCAACTTGGTGAAGAGGCAGTTAGAAGGACTGGATGTATTTAATTCAGCAAGCCCAGATGATCTTCATCCAAGGGTGCTGAAGGAATTGGCCAGTGTCAGAGCAGAGCCACTGGCACAGATGTTTGAGCACTCATGGTGCTCAGGTCAGGTCCCAGAGGACTGGAAAAGGGCCAGTGCGGTCCCTATTTTCGAGAAGGGGAGGAAGGAGGATCCGGGCAACTTTAGACTGGTTAGTCTCACCTCTATCCTTGGGAAAACCTTTGAAAACATTATTAAGGATCACATTTGTGGGAGTCCAGTTGGGAAAAATAATGCTGAAGGGCAACCAGCACAGATTCATAGCAGGTATATCCTGCCTGACTAAGCTTGTTTCTTTTTATGACCAGGTCACTAAATGCTTAGATGCAGGAGTTGAGGTAGATGTCATTTCTTGGATTTTAAGAAGGCCTTTGATATCGTATCTCATCCTATTCTCATAAATAAACTGAGTGGCTGTGACATAGAGGATTACATGGTCAGGTGTGTGAAAAATTGTCTTGGGTCTTGCACCCAGAGAGTGCTGGTGGACAGGTCCGTATTGACTTGGAAAGATGTGGGCAGTGGAGTCCTGCAAGGCTTGGTCCTCGGATGTGTGCTATTCAATGTCTTCATCAGTGATTTGGATCAGGGAGTGGAGAGTGCTCTGTCCAAATTTGCATATGCTATCAAATTATGGGGTAAACTTAACACGCTAGAGGGTAGAGAATTAATCCAGGCAGATCTGGACAGGTTGGAAAAGTGGGCAGAACAGAGTAGGATGCAATTCAACAAAGACAAGTGCAAAGTGCTGCACCTAAGGAGAAGGAATCACCAACACACTTACAGGCTGCGGGAGGACCTTCTCAGCAGCACAGCAGCAAAAAGGGATCTCGGAATCATTGCTGACATCAAGATGAACATGAGTCATCAATGTGACGAAGTGATCAGTAAAGCTAACGCGCTTTATCATGCATTAGCAGGTGCATGATGAATAGGTCCAGGGAGGTGATACTTCCCCTCTATGTGATATTGGTCAGGCTGCAGTTGGAGTACTGCATCCAGTTTTGGACGCTGTACTTCAAGAGGGATGCGGACAACCTCGAGAGGGTCCAGAGGATGGCCACTCATATGATTAGGGGCCTGCAGGCAAAGCCCTATGAGGAGAGAGTGAGGGTCCACAAGAGAAGGTTGAGAGGTGCTTTTGTAGCTAGCCGCCTACAAATTCACTGGGTGGGGGGTGGCAGGAAGGAATAGGAGATGCTCTGTTTACCAGGGTACCCCTTGGAGTAAGTAGGAACAATGGCCACAAACTGATGGAGAGCAGATTTAGGTTTGACATCAGGAAGAACTTTACGGTAAGGGTTGCCAGAATCTGGAATGGGCTTCCAAGGGAGGTGGTGCTCTCCCCTACCTTGGGGGTCTTTAAGAGGAAGATAGACATGCACTGGCTGGGTTCATCTAACCTCAGTGCTCTTTCCTGCCCATGGCAGGGGGGCAGATTCCATGACCTAATGAGGTCCCCTCCGACCCAAATATCTATGAATCTATTTTCAAGATTTAACTTTTATTTTCCTCTCCTATCCCTGACAGCTTATTGGAGCCATTATTGAAATAGATTCTGTCACATCCTTGGAGTACAAAATAAATGCTGTTGTAAATGAATAACAAATCTAGGGATCATCCAAATTAATTTAGAATAATTATTTTGGTAATGCATTTCTATTAAAGCAAAGAGGTTACACCAAAATATAACAATAGAGATTTTTGTTCTTTATTTCAAGACATAAAGGGCCAACTTTCAGTAAGGAACAGGATTTAGCCTGTATATTTGCATTGTTACTAGCTTTCCCCAACCTTTTTGACACCATTATTACTGGCACATGTGCAACAATGTGCAATGAAAGAAAATATATCACCATAACACAGTGGTTTTCAAACTCATTAACCTTGAGGTACACCGTATTAGATTTGATGCACCCTTTGGAAAATGCCAGCTCTTAGTCTTCAGTCATTTGTTGACTATGGAAAAATAATAGAGAAGTTCTTCTGTCGCAAAGAACTCGAGAAAGATCACAATGGGTCAGACTGCTTGTAACAGTATGGGTTCCTCTTTGGAATCTCTAGGCTTATCATGTGAATCATATTTTTACACCTAACAGCACTAAACATTGCATGGTACTCCACAGCATCCTGGAAAGGCTCTCAAGGCACCACAGGGTGTTGTAGCACCTGGTTGAAAATCACTGCCATAGCATATGAAGTTATAGGGATCCATATCATAAGACAGGAAGTTGCAAAGCTACAGATGTCAACCATAACTGAGCTTCATATAAATATACATTTTTGTGTTATACTAATTTTTTTTTAAATGTAACATTGGAAGACTATGCAGCAATATAACATTCAGATGCTTTGGAGACTTTCTTTATAGAATTCTAGGTCTTTTTTCCTTCCTTCAGTAGGTTTTATAACAAGATATATTTTCTTTCATTGCACATTGTTGTACATGTGCCAGTAATAACAATAGACAATTGCCTGAAGGGATGGTGAAGTGTCACTGATCTTACTATTTTGTTCAGATTTCTTTTTCTAATGATGGCAATTGCAGTTCTTTGCATGCAAAGATCTTTTTATGCTGGAATTTAAGTCCTTGTTAATATCCATGGGCATTTGTTTTGATCAGTGTTTTCTTACATATTTCTATGGCATCTAGTCTTTTTCATTTCAGTTTCTAAAAATTCTCCCTCAACTTTGGAAAAAAAGGCTCAAATTATAATTTTAATGAATACACATGGGGCAGAAAGACAAGACTAGGTAGATAACTGTTATATCAGGTGTAAAAACTGTTAATTTGGAAGTGCTTTAGATTTTACCCTAAACCCACTGAAGTCATATTTGCCTATATAAGAAATCTGTCAAAAATTATTGGGGAGATACTACTGCGTTTCTTTCTTGCACGTGTGACTAGTTACTAATGTATGCCATTCAAGTATATTTGCTGCACAGTAGCCAGTAAGGTAGAAGTAGCTAAATAATTTTTATAATATTGAAGGTAATACATCTTTGCTTAGGACATTTTTGGGGGCAAGGGTTGTTGAAGTGGCCTTTTTGGTAATTCTCTTGGGCAATAAGAAATGTATATTATTGTAACAAAGGACCATCCCTGGCTCCTGTCCCAAAGGGAAGACATCAGCATTGGGAGAACCAACTTACCTGGACACAGGGCCAGCTAGCCATTCCTGTTGAAAGTGGTGGCAGGGACTCTGCTGGAGAAAGGAGGTGATTGCTCCCAACACACACTCAGCCGCACTCCAGGAGCCGGCACTGATTGGCCCAGAAACCCAGGGCCAATTCATTTCCCCCAGGGAGAAGGAGCATACAGGTAGTTGCTTGCTGCAGCTCTATGTGTGCAGAGGCACAGAGTGAAACCAGGAGCACAGGAAGACCAGAACAGGACTGAGTACAAGGGAAGCTGGGAGGAGAGTTGGCATGGTGAGTTCTGGTGACGGACCAACTACAGGTAGCTGGATTAATAGCTGAGGCTGGGTTTGGGAAAGTGGTGGTCCAATCTGGAACCTGGCTAGAGGGGATGACTTCCCGGAGTCATCTGATTACCTGCTAAGGAATTGGAACATGGAAGAAATAAATAAAAGCCAACTGAGTAAAAGAGGCACCTGCATCCTGCATGTTGGACTGATTGTAACCCAGACTGTTTGATTTCAGGAAAAGTCTGGTCTCTACAGAGCAGGGGTTAATTAACTGAGAGTGAACTTGCTCCCTGGAGTGATTTAGGTTAGGACCAATTGATGATGGATAATTCCTCCAAGAATGGAGTGATTTATATAAGGACTGATGGATGACTGAGGCTTCTCTGCAAATCTAGTGATTATATAAGGACAGATGGGTGACTGAGATTTCCCCCAAAGAAGAAGTGATTTACAAAAGGACTGATTGATGACCGATAATCCCTTAAGGGAGATGTATTCCTGTGAGGTTTCATTGACCATAGGAGGCATTGCTGACCATGCAGTGTACAAGTCTGGACAAGTTGGATTCAGTGAGTGCAGAGAACAAAGGCAGACAAGGTTCTTTGGGTGAATCTGATATCTTTTATTAGACCAATTTAAATAGTTGGAAAAAACATTCTTAGCAAGCTTTCTGATTTAAAAACTCTGTGTCAGGCTGAGGAAGCATCTGCAGTTGGTGTGTGCTGTTTCTGGATGGAATGAATAGTAGAGTCCAGAGACTGGTGTGCATGCAAGAAAGGCAGTCAGTGAAGATGTAAATTGAGGAGTCAGTAGGTGAGAGACAGGCTGGGGGCAGAGGGGGATGGGGAGAAGGGGAAAGAAGGGCAAGAGGTCTCACCGAACTCACGTGGTCCATTCCCCATTCTTGTTTATTTCTCTTTAATATTTATTTCTTGACTTCCCCATTCTTGTTTATTTCTCTTTAATATTAAGGTGTGGCAGTCAAGTGAAGAGGAGGACAGGGACAGGGACAGGAGTGGGTGAGAGCCTAATCAGATGCACCTGCCAACAATTATATTTAAATATTAGGAAATAGATCTATCCAAGCCTCCTTCTGATCTCTCTTACAATTTTGTATAGCTTCATTGGAGTCATGCCTGATGTACAGTAGGCTAAACTAAGGTTAAAAGGCTACTTTGGGTGTTGAGTCCATTTTAGAATTCAAAAGGAATTCTGATTTGAAGCCAAAGGAAAGAATCTCATTGACTTCAATGGACTTTGGATGACAAACAACATTAAGCCTCTAATCTAGGTTTGTTAAAATATGTGATGAAGCCAGAAGTGATCTATAATAGGGGTGTGCGAAGTGGGCAGTATTCGATTTGCATTTGGCCAAATTCAGGGGACAGTGATTCGATTAGCTGATTTGGATCACTGTCCCAATTTGATTTGGCCTAATCTGAATCTGAAGATTCAGATTCACAGCTTGATATGTTTTTTTTTCTACGTACCTCGAGGTACCACGTGTGGCTCGTGAATGCTGAGACGGTGGGGTGGATGGAGCATCCCATGGGAGCATGGGGGTTCCCCCACTCGCTTGGTGGTGGACCCCCCCCATACCCTCCCACCTCAGTGATTGGCCATGGGGGGACCCAGGGTGCCCTACCAGACCCAGAAGGCACCAGTTGCCAAGCCAGAAGGTGAGGGGGGTCCTCCGCACACTCCACAGTGGACCCAGAAGTGGACCATAAGTACTTCTGGTCCACTTCTGGGTCTGCCGTTGAGTGCACAGAGGACCCCTCCTGCTCTCCTGTGGGACACTCCATCTGCCCACCATCTCAGTGTTCACAAGCCATGCCTGGTACCTCGAGGTATGTAGAAAAAACATAAAGCTGTGTCTATGGCTGAATTGTTGAATCTCTCTGAATCTCTCTGAATCAATTCAGAGAGATTAGAGCATCTCTTGATGTGATTCGGATTTGGAGATTTGGCCACCGAATTGGGCCATATCTCCTCTAAATTGAATCAGTGACTGAAACTTCGCATAGCCCTAATCTATAATTATCAGCATGTCTGAAAACTCAGAAAATGTATATGCATTCTAGAATGTGGAAGAAAAGCATAAAAACCTAAAGTGTTATATTACATTTTATTTTGGGTGGCAAGTTTTCTTTAACATATGTGGAGAACTGCAATTAAATACACCTGGCTGGAGCAGAATTTGACCAGAATATTTTACCAATTTCATAAACAAATCTTTTTACATTTACAGCAGCAGAGTGTGTGTGTGTGTGTGTGTAGACTTGTATTTTTATATTATTGTGTGGTTTGTATCTGTATTGAAAATGTACATACAGAGAAGAACATAAATATTTTGGTTTGTTTTATTTTTTGCTGTCACTCTGCTAGCTATTTTGCATTTTATTTCCTGTGCAATGTCACTGTTGGTGACTCACACTAACTTGCTAAGTTCTGTCTAAAGGTGAGTCCTTGTGTGGTAAAAACGGAAATAATTTCAACCTTAAGGAACAGTACAAAAGAATGGATTGGAGATGGAGGGAAGACTGAAAAGGGGACAGTTAGAGTAGGTTGGGTAAAAGTGAAGGTAGTAGAGAGTGAAGAAGGAAGAAATCAAGTCAGAGAAGTTGGCTAGAACTCTGACTAGAAGATGCTGAAAGGGAAGTTGAGAATCTTGATGTA
The DNA here is from genome assembly GCF_000455745.1 of Alligator sinensis. Lineage (NCBI taxonomy): Eukaryota > Metazoa > Chordata > Crocodylia > Alligatoridae > Alligator > Alligator sinensis. Next base: position 1,305,584 of record NW_005841990.1, read on the forward strand.
GAAGGTAGAGGAAACATAATGGGACATGATGAGGAAAAGAATCTGCCATTTTAAATAGAAGGAAATGGGGCAAGGAAAGAGGAAGCGAGGCAAGAAAGAAGGAGAAAAACCTTATACTAATTAAAGCAAAAGACATACTGTGGACTAGAGTTTTACCTTGAATCATGAGAGGACTAAGGAAAGAATAGATGTTGTAGAGGAAGATATAATAGGATTTTGCCTAGATGAGGAATGAGATGGAAGAATATGGTAGAGTCCAATATGCAGATTTTTCTCAACAAACAAAATTCAGCTTGGCTACAAAACTTCAAATAATCTTTTGAGGTATCTGGAACAAAACTTTTTTAGTTTTGTTTATCAATGCAAATCTTACATTTCATACACTTTTAAAATGTTAAGACCTTTTTTTACATAAATAAGAAATAAATTGTTTGAAAATAAATTATTGGTTGATGAAAACTTTCTTATTTGAAAAATATTTGGGGCAGCTTTTTTAATATAACTCCAAAACTACAATCCTAAATGACAGGAGAAGCTTATGGTAATGATGGAAAATAGGCAGGAGGGAGGGTTTGAGGATATTTACAGATGTCAAATTTAAGTCAACCTACCTAGGGTTAGGTCAACCTAAATGTCCATCGGTGTAGATATTTGGGGGTTTAAATTGGGCCAAAAACGATGGGCTCAGTCTAAGTTAGTTTATCTGAGCAGGTGAACCAATTTAGTTTGAGAACAGGTTAACACAATTCAGTGAACATCTGCATACACTCGGAGCACAGCCCTGGGGCTGGGAAAGCCCAGCCACTCACCCCAGCCCTGAGGCTATGCTCTTCCTACTCCTCTGATCCCAACTGGGCTATTTTTACCTCTCCAACTCTCTCCCATTCCGTGATAGACAGCTACCCCTGCAGACCTTTTCCCCACCCCAATCAGCCAACACCCTGCAAACCTACTAGAGCTCCCAATCCCACCCACCCAAGTTACAGTGGATTCTCTACACAGCTTCCAGACCTGGTGAAAACCTGCACATGCTGCTCCTAGTCCATGATCACAGAGCTTAAAGTAAGCTATGTGGTGGTAGACCAGATGTGTTGAATGTTTGGATGCACCCTGGAAGAACAGATGAAGAGTGAAATTCTGTGCAACAGGACAACCCTACTGGAGATAGCTTTGTTGTATGATGTGACTGAGTGCATATTTTGTCATAGCTAACAGTATAGTGTCTGTAATGTAAAACAAATACTTTTGATATTATCAAATGGGAATGATTAATGTTTTTATCTATATTCTCTGGAGGAACAGCATGACATAGGACCAGATCCAAATGATATTTTGAGGAAGATTACCAGAGAGATCACCCACTAAATTGAGGACAGGATTGACCTAAGAAGTTGAATTTCACCATAAAATGCCAGAGACCTGGAGGAGGAAATGTTGCAATGGATGTTAGAGATGAGGTACCAGGCTGAAATGGAGGAATTGGGCATTGAGGTTGAGTGGCAGAACATGTCCTGTACCCTGGTGATAAGAATGCATTTCTAGTGAGTACTGCACATTGGTTGAGGATTGGGAGTCACAAAGGAGCCTAAAGGGGTCATGTGTTTGACTCATCAAATTCCACTGGCATCTGGTTCTTTAGTTTCACTCAGTTTCTCTGAGTGCCTTATCCTTATTTGACACTCTGAGCCTTTACAGGTTTGTAAAGAGCTTTCATATTGACTGTAGTTCTGGGAAAGGTTAAAAAAAAAATGTCACTTGATTTCAGATGAAAGTCTATGTTAACAATGAGTAATACAAGACAAGGCACCCAAATAACTATATAAAGAAAAAGATTGTCATAAGGTAAATAAGAAAAATTTCAGATATCTGAGTTGTCTTAATTAGAGGTGCACTGATACATTGGTCCAATATTGGATTGGTACCGATATAAACAAAACTGTCTGTATTGGATATAGATTCATAGATGTTAGGGTCGTATCTAACCTCCTCTTGAAGACCCCCAGGGTAGGGGAGAGCACCACCTCCCTTGGGAGCCCGTTCCAGACCCTGGCCACTCGAACTGTGAAGAAGTTCTTCCTAATGTCCAATCTAAATCTGCTCTCTGCTAGCTTGTGGCCATTATTTCTTGTAACCCCCGGGGGCGCCTTGGTGAATAAATACTCACCAATTCCCTTCTGTGCCCCCGTGATGAACTTATAGGCAGCCACAAGGTCGCCTCTCAACCTTCTCTTGCGGAGGCTGAAAAGGTCCAGTTTCTCTAGTCTCTTGTCGTAGGGCTTGGTCTGCAGGCCCTTAACCATACGAGTGGCCCTTCTCTGGACCCTCTCCAGGTTATCTGCATCCCTCTTGAAGTGCGGCACCCAGAATTGCATGCAGTACTCCAACTGCGGTCTGACCAGCGCCCGATAGAGGGGAAGTATCACCTCCTTGGACCTATTCGTCATGCATCTGCTGATGCACGATAAAGTGCCATTAGCTTTTCTGATGGCTTTGTCACACTGCCGACTCATGTTCATCTTGGAGTCCACTAGGACTCCAAGATCCCTTTCCACTTCCGTGCCACCCACCAGGTCATTCCCTAGGCTGTAGGTGTGCTGGACATTTTTCCTCCCTAGGTGCAGCACTTTGCATTTCTCCTTGTTGAACCGCATT
>NW_005841990.1:1309747-1348528 GCF_000455745.1 Alligator sinensis
AGTGGGACTGTGTACCTCCTGTGTCAGGTGGAGGTCCTGTACACAGGTTAGAAACCTGCGTGAGCGGTGGGACTTTGCCGTCTGTCTCTCCCAGCAGATGTCTGGGTAGTTTAGGTCCCCCATGACTACCGCCTCTTTCGCTTTTATGGTCTCCGAGAGCTGCCTCAGGAGCCCCGAATCTATTTCTTCCCCTTGATGTGGGGGTCTGTAGCAGACCCCTACCACCAAATCCCTTTCTCCTTGCCCCCCATGTAGCCTAACCCACAATCCTTCTACTTCCTCATCCTTGGATTCCGTCTTGATGAGGGTCGATGTATAGGGGAGCGCAACCCCTCCTCCTTTTTTCCCCACCCTGGGGCTGATAATTTGACTGATAAATGCCCAGGCTGTCTGTGTGCAGCCACAGTACAGCACTCAGGCAGCAAGGAGCAGGTAAGTCCGGTGTGGTAGAAGGGGAGGGGGGAGGGAAGGGGCATGGGGGGGCAGATCAATGCCCCCTATATTGAGGGAGGGGGCAGGGGCAGGGGCAGGTGTGACGGGCTAGCTAGCAATGACTTAGCCCAGGGGTTTTGAAGGGGCAAAAGATGATTGGAGGACTTGGGATTCCCTTTCCTCACCAATCAGGCCCCAGAGACTCCCCCTCTGTGTCCTCTGATTGGCCCCTTGGGTCACCTGGAGGAGGATAAAAGGGGCAGCGCAGCTGACTCAAGGGAGGCCAGTGAGACTACAAGGAAGGAGCTTCAAAGAGCTGGCAAGAGCTGGGCCAGTGGGGCAGGAGCAGTTGCCCCTGAAGGAGTGGGACCTGCAGGCAGCAGTTGGACCCTCAGCAGCATGTCGTGCAGCCCAGACGAGGCTCCCTGAGTCCAGCAAGGATCTGTGCAGCGATCTGAGAGGTTCTCAGCTCTGCTTTCAGCTCCTCCAGTAAGAGGTCAGGCAGCTCGATGTGAGGCTCGGGCTCCAGAAAGGTCAAAACCCCTAGCAGCCTGGAGCAGTGCCAGCACTGGTAGCTGTAAGATAGCGGTTCTGCCTACCATGTGGGAGATCTGAGTTCAAGTTCAAAGTGGGGTGACTTGGGGTGAGTGAACTGACAAAGAGGAATTCTTGTTACAGTGGAAAGGGGCCATTGTGTTTTCCTGCTTTCTCCCCCCTCCAGGTACCCAGGCCCTATATTCCTTGTCATTTGACATTTTGTATTTTGTGCCTATTATATTTCACCAACCAGTATTGTTTGTCCTGCTGTTTGTGTTTTTACATTTTGGTTAACCCTGTCTTTTGTCAACTGGATGAATATGTCTATGATTGTAAGTGTCTAACTTTTGTGGAATCCTGCCCCCTTGGGGCATTGTAGTGTCCCCTATACCCCTCTGGTTTATACTGGTTATGTTCCCAGTATTGTTCTCTCATTAAAAGGTATATGGTTAAGTCCCCATTGGTGGTATGGCTCTGCTCTACAGGGGGAGGAGAGTCCGTACACCTCCCACAGCACTTGTGCACCTGCTCTGATCCCTTCAATTGGAGAGGGGGTACCTCTTGGAGTACTGCCCGGGTTACACAGGCACTGCCCAGGCGGGGCAGGAGCGGGGCTGGAGCCACAGCATGTGGAGGTGGGGAGGCGGCTCCCACTGCTGCTTGCACACTGGGAGGACATCGGGGGGTGCATGTGCCCCCTGGATCTGCATGGGGTGGGACGGGGTGGGTTGCAGCTGGGGCTATGTGGAGCTCTTCTTGGTGGGGGCTGGGCTCAGAGTGGGTGCTGGCAGCATTGGGAGGATGCTGCATGTGCCCCAAATTTCGCTGCTGCTCTGCTTCCAGCACCACTGCTGCCAGCTGCAGCCCCAGCTCTTTCCAGCGCATGGGTGAAGACGGGGCATTGAGCTAGGGCTGATGGTGGTGATGCTGGGAGCGGAGTGCGGTGAAATTTGGGGTGGATGCAGAATCCTCCCAGTGCTGCTGGGGCCCACCCCGAGCCCAGCCCCTACCGAGAAGAGCCCTGTACAGCCCTGGCTGCAACCTGCCCCATCCCACCCTGTGCAGATCTGGGGGATACATGGTCCCCTGTGTCCTCCTGGGGTGCAAGCAGCAGCAGGAGCCCCCCCCCAATGAACCGTGGCTCCACCCCCCCACCCCACCTGCCTGCTCCTGCCCCTGCTCCTGCTCCTGCTCCTGCCCCCTCCCTCACCACGGGGGAGGGGATTGATCTGCTCCCCCGAGACCCCTTACCTCCCCCATCCTCTTCCACCAAATCAGACTTACCAGCTGGAGGGAGCTATATGAGATATCCTATTGGTATCAGCCAATATGCCTCTTTAAATATCAGCTACCAGTATCGGCCCCAAAAATCTCTATCAGTGCACCCTTAGTCTCAATAATATCATGGGTCTCTTTTCTATATTGATTTGCCTAGGATCCCGATACCAGTGGCATATATTTGCCTAAGAAGTGAGGATGAAATCAAGATAGCTTTCCCATATTTCCCTCAATCTAACTGTGACCTCAGTCCCCCTACTCTCTGTACTTAGGATACCTGCTTCCCCAGATTCATTATGTTTCCAATTCCCTGTGAAACTGCAACAATTTTATCTTGTTCCCTTTTATGAAATTACATATCACCATGTGTGGCCCTTCAAGGCAGACTACAATGGTGTTTCTCAGCTAGTGAATTTGGAATCTTTTGCAAAGGGATCACAAAAAGCAGTCAGGATAGTGGTGAGTCTCTGACAATCCCTGAATAACTTTGAACAGCCAAAACCGTCAAAGTTTGTAATATTCCATGTAGTTGTTTCATATGCTGTTTTCACTCTTATAGTAAATGTAAGCAAGTGGTTAACTTTTTTACTTCAGATAAAAGGCTGCCAAGCTTTAAAAAGATGACACTGGACTAGAAAACACATGCAACACTGGGCTGTATATGCAACTTTCCAAGTGGGGTAGATTAACTGGGGAATTCAGTTTGTGCCTATGTGTTAATCAGCATAAACTAGTAGATTTTACTTGGAAGTAGAAGATAATCTGTTTGCAGTAATATTTGTGTGTCTATTAGATCCCTCCACCCAACAATTTACATTTTTCAGAACTAATGATTTTGAGTGCCTCAGTTGGAGATGCCTGAAAGTGCTAAATACATCCCTCAGAAAACCAGCCTGGATGCCCCAAATCATTGGTTATATTTGAACGTGTAACCAGGATTTTGTAGTTGATTTAGAAAATGGCATGTTAGTTCCCTTTTAATATTAGGCAATGTGCATTTTACAGAATAAATCCATGTTAGTTATTCACTATTTCATGGCTGGTGGCCATTCACTACTATTTTCTTTTGCCTAAGTGGTGTTTAGAATACTCTTTATGGAGTCCTGTTTCCTTCCAGGATTAGGGTAGGTGATGCAGATTCTCATTTAGTCTGGCAGTCCATTTTGATAAGCACAGTAAAAGCTGCACTATCCAGCATCTTACAAGCCGGCATGCTCCACTAATCAGCATGCCGCCTTGTAAGATAAAGTGAAACCGGAAGTGCCCACTGCAGCACTTCCAGTTTCTCCGAGCCCCCATGGCCTGGGGCAAAACAGCCTGCGCTGCCGAGCCCCCACGGCCCAGGGGCATAACAGGCTGTGCGGGGCTGTGGGGGGGGGGTGTGGGGGGGGCCCCCCTTCCAGTCCCGTGGATGCGGCAGGAGAAGTGGTAGCCACACAATTAACTGGCATATTTTATATTTTATATTATCTGGCATCCCCCAGGAATGGGGGATGCTGGATAATAGAGCTTTTACTTTACTGCACTTGCATAAGCAAGCCTCAGGTCTACCACAGGGCCAATACTGCATGGGGTTTTCCCCTCCAAAATGGCACCTGAGATTTCAGACCTTTTATTTTTGCCAAATCAAGTCTGATTTGTTCAGTAGTCACCTAAATTATCAATTACATAGTAGTTTCAAAATGTATTAAAATTCAACTTTTCATATTTCTAAAACTGTTAAATCCTTCCTCCAGATGACTTAGAATGACCTCTGTTGGTCATTTATTCATTCTCATTCTTCTCAATGCCTTCGTTTTCTTTCTTAAATGTTAAACCTGTCCTGTGTACCTATTTTAAGAGGGAGGTGACATTTATTTTATTTTACATTTATATTACATTTACCTTTAACAGGATGGTCGATAGGTAGAAGGGGAAAGAGCACTGTATACAAATACCCAATTTTTTACTACTATTCTTATATAGTAGACTTACAAGCTATACATTGTAGGGGTTCACCAATAGAGATTTTTGGGGCCAATACTGATAGCCAATATTTAAGGAGGTATATCTGCCAATAGCGTTCTGATTTCTGATACAGCTGCCTCCAGCTGGTAAATCTGGTGTGGTGGAAGGGGAGGGGGGAGCAGAGGGGCATGAGGGGGGCAGATCAACACCCCCTGTGGTGAGGGAGGGGCTGGGGCTGCTTAGCCAAGGCCAGACATGGGGAGGGGGCGTGAGCCCCCTGGATCTGCATGGGACAGGATGGAATGGGCTGCAGCCAGGGATGCGCAGGGCTCTTCTTGGCAGGGGCTAGGCTCAGAGCGGGTGCCAGCAGTGCTGGGAGGATTTTACATCCATCCCAGATTTTGCCACTGCTTTACTCTCAGTGCCACTGCCACCAGCCAGAGCCCTGGCTCAATACCCTGCCTCCACCCATGTGCTGGGAAGAGTCAGGGCTGTGTTGGGTGGCTTGTGGTGCTGAGAAGAGTGGCAGTGAAATTTGGGGTGGATGCAACATCCTCCCAGCATTGCTGGCACCCGCTCCAAGCCCAACCCCCACTGAGAAGAGCCCCACACAGCCCTGGCTGCAGCCTGCCCTGCCCCACGCAGATTTAGGGGGTATACACCCCCCATGCCCTCCTGGGGTACAAGTAGTTGTGGGAGCCACCTCCTCCCCATCATGAGCCATGGTTCTGCTCCCCCACTCCCCTGGGCAATGCCTGCCCTTGCCCCCTCCCACACTGTGAAGGACATTGATCTGCCTCTTCCCTCCCCACTCCCCTTCCACAACACTGGACTTACCAGCTGGAGGCAGCTCTCCATGTTGCTGGCTCTAGTCCTTAATGCCTGACTGCTGCGCTGTGGCTGCATGCAGCATGGGCATTTACCAGCCAAATTATCAGCCCCATTGGACTGATGTCTGATGCAGCCAGTTTTATTTATATTGGTACTGATCCGATATCGGACTGATGTATTGGTGCACCTCTAGCACATTGCTTTATTCACTGTAGAACAACATATTCCTCGATATACAGATAAAACTCCTTTGAGTTTTGGCAAGATTTTTTGTCATTTCAGCAACAAATGAATGAGCCAGATTCTGTTCTACTTAATGCCCAGACAGATCCATTGAAATCAATTCAATGTCAGGGTTGCAGTGGTGTAACTGGTGATAAGCTGTGTCTCAGCGAGTATAAATTATCATACCAGAGGTCTGGAACGAAACAGTGGCTCCCATTATTCTGACAGAGATGATAATAAAAGTCCCCTTTTACTTATTCACACTAGAGAAATACTAGGAAATGAGGTCAGATCCCAACATGGGTATTCAATAAAAAATGAGAGAAGGACCACCCACTAAATAAATTGCAAGGACATTCCTACTTTTTCTCAAAGGGAGCATATTAAGAAAGCTACTGTCAAGTATTGCCCAGTATGGATTTTTACAGTCTTCATAGGCTATGGACATTGATTTTAATGCTTTGAGAATTTTTTTAATGAAATAATAGAGCTATTATAACATTCTTCTTTTCTGCAAGGATCTTTTTGTGTGGTAGCTTTTTAATTTATCTTTGATAGCATTACTAGGGAATCTCAAAAGCAAATGGAATAGAGTTAAATTATAAGGTGATGACTATTCAGAGTAGAGACATCTGGTTTTCTCCCTGACACATGTTGTACCATATTCTAGCTGTGGCTCTAAAGAGCTCCTGATCACAGCTTGTACCTCAGCAGCTTGCACATCTGTCAGTAAGGGCTGCTTGCTAAACCTTTAGAAAAAAAGCTATTGCAGAAGCCAAGTAAAGTGTACTGAGGACTTCCTTAAGAGGAGTAAGCTAACTGAATAAAGTGCTGTATGCTATAGGGATATTGGAGTGTCCAGCAATTGGCTAACTACTTAATTCTTCTCCCACTGATAAAGTAACAGAATGAAATTTTTCTGTTCATGAGAAGAGAGAACTTAATAGCACAAGGACTTTTTACAGTATTTTTTACAGTATCCTAAAATTTTAGGATTTTTTTTAAGTATGGTATTATTTGTACTGGCAAATACACAGTTTTAAAAGTTAATGCATTGTTAAAGCTGAGAGATGTGGAGGAAAAGCAGCATGAAAATTTCGAGGAGGTGTATGAGGAACTGGGGTTGGAAATCTGGAAGAGGCAGAACTTACAGGCATGTCCTTGGTGTTAGACTAATATGGCTGCATGTGCCAGCATGGTGGTGACCTGTCTCAGCACTGCCTTGCATCTTCCAGATCATACCAGAAAGAGACCTAAGGTCCTGTGTATTACCTGCAAGAAAAGGAGCATCAAGAAGGAGCTAGTTACGAAAGGGAATTACAGTGATAGGAATGGAGCTGAAAATAAGCATAAAACTACAGGGGAATAATACTGTGGGTTTGTGTTCATCAAGAGAATAGAGGTTTGGAGGAAGCCTCCTAGCCAGTACTTTGAAAGAGTGGGATTATGACAGTCATGAAGGGATGGAAAATGCTGTAATGAGGGAACATTGATCTTGACCAGAAGACCTGTTAGACCACTGACAGCCATATAAGGCCCATTACAACTTTGTCTAGTGACTCTGCGGAGACTTCTTACCAGCAGTTGCCAAAACCTATGGGAGATTGGCAGGGAGATAGCCCATACACAATTTACACTATCTGCAGAAACAAGGAGAGGGTCCAAATAGCCCAGATAGTTTTGCTGGAGCGGTTTCTGCAAATTGTTCTGGCTTGAGGGAGAAAGTGGGTCTTAAAGCACAGACCTGAGATACTGGCCAAAGGAGCTATTTTGTGGGAAATTGTATGGTGGCTGGGAACAGAGTTATTGGAATTTTCAGAATACATAATAATAGCAATAATACTGACTACAGGTCTGATCGTATGTGCACTGAAGTAATTTTTTTCCAGGCTTCTTAATCTTGTCCCTTTTGGAATCAGATGCCCAGAACCATGGACTGTTTTGTTTTGCAAAGCAGTAGACAGAAGTAAGTACCTTTTCCAGAAACTGACCAGGACTCCAGCGAAGGCCTGCTTGTCATTGTCTAGATTTCCCATAAGAGCTGAGGAAAGAAAGGCATTTTAAAAGAAAACAATTTGAAAATCTTATTTGGGGCTACTTACAAAATGCTATTGGTTAAAGAGTCTTGCCCTTAAGAAAATCAGCTAATAAGTATGTCTCAGACCAGCATATAAGCATTATATGACCTAGAGATCAAAACAGATATATATAATGAAACAGGGAAAAACCCAAGCCATCTGTGCCTGCTGTGAGACAATGTTCTGTTCATACAAGGAATTCAGGAAGTTTGTTTGTCAGTGGTGAAGTAACTTACACAGCAACCCAGTATCCCTCAGTTTTAACTTTTTTTTAAAAAATCTCAATTTCTAAGCTAAGTAGCATAGTTCGTAAAAGTACTACTATCTATATTAACTTATTTCTGTACCATGGCATGATAATCTCAGACTAGTTTTACCATAACACGTGAGTAGCTGGAGAGTGACAATATTTTCAGAGTTCAAGATTATACATATGACGTACAGGCTAACCTAAACTGAGCAAAAAGCACATAAAATCAAATGCTAATGAATGGAATAATGTGGCATGGTAAAACAATAATGGCATTAGCCATACTTCAGAAGGGTTGGAAGTAAATAAAAGAAAAATTAAACCTAACACATAACCAGAATTAGGTTCCCTTAGAAGCAGATTCTGTTCCATATTGCTTTAAAAAACAAAACAGAATAAAACAGCATATCCTTCTCACAAAGAACTGCCTTCATGAACCAGTGAACACTTTGTATGTTTTGCTATGCTATGTTTAGGGCCAATTCCTCTGCAAGTGCAAATGGCTGCTTCTTTTATATCAATAAATCCATGAAAATGCCTGCCTGCTGAAGATCTGGTGCTCAAGCTTTTCTGCAATGCAAAAGAACAGCCTGCTTCATCCCGAGTTCCTCCTCTAGCTGCTTAAATTGGAGGATTTTTTTCTCTACTGTTTATTACAGAAGGTATATGGAGATTAGTCCTCATGCTTCAGGGAATCCATTCTGATCTATTTTGAAAATTCCTATGGTCCTTTTTCTTGACATTGATTTTTTAAATTGAAGCAGCTTGTAAGATAACATTTTTGTAGCTAAAGTGTCACAGGAGCTAGGGACAAACATTAAAAAAAACCTGGTCCTGAATTGATTTAATCTTTGCAGGTTAGTCTAACCTGGCTAGGCTGAACCCATTTATAGACATTCTCTCTGGCCTGAGGAAGTTCAGGCACATGCCTGCCGTGGCTCAGGCTAGAAGCCAGGTGGCACCAGAGCAGCCCTCCCTTCACTTGTACTGTGCTGGGGGGGGCTTGGCCAGGCCCCAGCAGAACCTCTGATGTAGGGAGGGCTGCCTGTACCATCCCAGGCTTTTACCTGATGGCTACTCAAGGTGCTGGAGTGTTGCCAGACCCCTGCTAGCACTCTCAGGCAAGCGGGGTGTGCAGTGCATGCATCTGTTAATGATACAGATCTTTTCACTCTCCCTCTCCCTGCTTCTTTATATTGTCTGCAGCAAACTGACAGGTGAGCAAGCCAGCAGGGAGCTGATAAGTGTTTATCACCCCATCAGCAAAACAATAGCCTCTCTTCATTAGTTCAAACTCTTCTTAAACAGCTTACCAGCTGACCTGTTGATTAGCTCTAAAAAGCCCTAAGTGATCACTGTTCTGTCTGCCTGTCCCAGTGAAATTGGAGACATACACACACATGCCTAGGGCCCTTGGGACTGGGGTCTGTGCTGTAGTAGATGGGAGGGAGGGAGGTGGGGATTCTTACTTGAGCAGCCAGCAGCAAGGGGGTGGGGGGCAGGGCAGGGGGAACCCAGGCAGACCCTGCTGTGTCTTCAGTCTTTGCCAGAGCTCCAGCCAGGGAGCATAGGGGAGAGGCCATTTCTGTTATGGAGCAGAGAGCCTCCTCCCCCCCGCCCCCCCAGCTCAGAGAGCATGCTGGGAGAGTCTGGTTTATCTGAAACGAGCAAGGGGTCTGGGACAGACATTGCATAAACTGGTTTGAGCCAAATCAGTTAAGTCTGATACTACATTCAACCAGGTTTATCTCAAACCGGTTTCAGCCATTTTCAAACTGGTTTATGTGCACTGAACATCTGCTCTGTTACAGGTTTAAACCAGTTTCTGATCCCTCAAACTGGTTTATGTGTAATGTCTATCCCTAGCCAGGATGAACACTGTTGATGACAATATTTGACTCTTACCTCTGAAGCTCAGCTGAAACTCTGAAAGCAAATTCAGAAAACATTGAGTAGTTTAGTTGCCTCTGTTCTCCACTTCTCTTGGACACACTCATTATTATTTATTTCTAAATGTAGTGTGGCTACTGAGACTAAACAAATTAAACCTATACCTAGGCTTATATTTTGTGCTCTGCTGAGACCTGATCAGTGTGGTGGAGATGTGGCAGTGACTCTTCCATGACTCTTCATCTAGTTCTGTCCCAAGCTAAGGAGAATTTTGAGCAGGCTTCATTTCACGAGCAATAACAGTCTGCAAGAGGCTGTACTCCAGCTGGGATTGTGCTGTGTCCATAACTTGTGTCCTTTTTTTTACTATTTGGATTGGGAAAATAGTGGCAAGTACCGACTGACCCGGTTCATCATCTTTTGAGGACCACCACAACCCTAGAGAAACCCTTAGCAGGGGAAACATAGTTAGTTTCTTCTTCTTTGTGCTACCAGAGTAAAGGAAAATGGGAGACTGCCCTTGAGTGTGATTTACTAAAACATGAATCCTAATGCAAACATTTTCTTTTCTCTTTTATGTAAACCATGAGGATGTCAGGCTATATTCCTGTGGCCAGTCTCCACTTCTGAAACCATTTTGAACTGAAGTGGTTCCCATATTTTGCCTTTACCTGCAGTCACACCTTAAGCCTAGACAATCTTAGGCGAGTCAATCAGTTTGAGATTCTCAGTTCAGGAAGATATGCCTGCTGTCAGTTTGGGCTGGTTAGAAAGGGGAAGAAACATGCTGTCTCCTTAATAAACAATGTAATTTAAAAATAGGCAGGCAACACTTGACATGTACAGAACCATTTTAAACCATTGACCAAAGTCTGATCTATGCTGTAGATGATATTTATATTAGTATCATGCACATTCTTGCATCTTTTTGTGCATGCATATAGCTACCCTTCATTTCTGTTGCCTTTTAATTGAGATAATTCTGCCTTTTTAAAATGATGTGTTTACTTAGCAGTCAGTACTCTTAAGTGACCATTTCTTTGTGCATTAATAACAATGAAAATGTCAGTGCCCAATGCTGCTGTAGTCTCATCCATGCTTCTCCACATTCATATGAAAGCACTGGATCTTAGTCACATTTGCACCCAAACTTGCCCCAAACTTGAATGTTTTTGTATCTGACAGTTTGAATGAGGCTCACCTTTACTCTTAACTCTTTTTGGGAACAAATCATATCTGAGCAAAACCAGTTGCCAGGCACAAAAGTGCCAAGTTAGAGGGGAAAAAAGAGCAGTTGTGTTAAAATGTGATATCCACAAGATCCACCAAATTACAAAACGGCTGGCCATTAAAATTGCCAAGGAAAACACAGCAGAGATGGAGATAGTTAAGTCCCTCCTAAGCTGCCATGTGTGGGAGGGTTAGACTCAATTGTGCTTTGTTTGATCTGGCCCCTTAAATGGCTAACCTTCTTGTAATTTGGCCCTTTTGTTGCATATATCACCTTTATGCAACAGACTACTTCCTAACTTGGGCATTTTTCTGTATATAACTGCTTTATATAGACAATGAAAGTAACTTAGGTAACCACTCAAGGGTCTAGCAAGAATCGGTTGCCTAACAAAGGTGGTCTTTAACTATCAAGTTCCAACCAACTTGTACTGGAAACCTAGGGGATATTTTTAGGTGGCAAATAAGTGAGGGGCTTGTGTTGCTGGGTGTCATGTAATGCAGTGATTTATTCAAGGTTCTCTGAGTTTGAGCTGATGCTTCCATTATCAAACTTCCAACCCCCTTTGTTCCTCGTGGTAAACATTGAATCCAGTCACTTGTCCAGAGGGGGTTTCTAATATTATTAGGTGTTTATATTTTAAAAGTGAATTAGGAAGGAACTGGAATGGAGAACACAAGGGATTTAAGAAGCCTATTTTGTTTAATATTCATCATGTTTAGGTTATGTGTAATTCCACCTTTTCTTCTTTCATGAAGTTGGAACAAGATCAGACCTGCAGGCGCAAAGACAGCTCTGGTGGAGTTGCACTCTGTTACATCAGGTCTGAATTGAGTTCAGTATGTACTGGACATCTTTCTTGGCTTCATTACCACCAGTAGATAGTTTTTTTTCTGGGAATCTGAGTACAGAAGCAGAATGTTAGAAGCTCCCACTCATTGAAATGCTGCCTTTTAAAATATAAGGCAAGAGCACTTAATCACCAAATTCAGAGCCATTTTCATATCCTTCACCTGGAGGCAAGAGCCAGCTATGACTAAGATGTGCTTGGCATTATTGTAGCATGATGTATATTCTTCATGAAAATCTGGGCTCCAACTGGACTTTTGGTCCAGTTAAAACTAAACATGTTGGAGGCATGTCTATCATTCTGTGGGCTTCATTCTGTGGCAGGAAGCACGTGCTTAGCTGTTAGTTGTGGTTATTACTGTGTTGCATCATACATCTCTAATCAACCCTCTGTCAGACTTTCACAACAAATATTTGCTGAAAAAGCAGCTTGGGGAGAGATGTGGTATGGCCAGCCAAATGTGAGTGGAAAGCGATGAGTCACAACAGAACCCATCCGCTGAAAGAACCTGCTTTTCTACCACTTATCACCATGACAGGAGCCAGTCTGCTCCAGCCCTTTAAAGCAGAAACAGAACCCAGAATCAGGATTAACTTCTCTCATATACTTTGTGTCACCCCAGAACTGAATGGATTATACAGGTGAGCTTGTGCATGGCAAAAAAAACAACAGTACAATGTCCACTAACTCTGCCATCGGGCTTTGCTTGATGCCAGTTCCAAGACTGAATAGAGGAGGGGGCAAGGGTGAAGAGCTTGGTATCACTGGCTGTTTATACACGTAATCCTTTGCGTTCTAATTAGAATGCTACAGTGTTGTGTGTATTAAGCCCCCACACATTTTAATATGGCCGGGGGGCTCTTTAACTAAACCTCATCAATTGAGTTTTAGCTAACATCCTGTGGCCATTTTTAAATGCACAGGGGCTTAATACATGTGATGCACAGGTGCTTAATACATTTTTAAATGTACAGGGGCTTAATACACGCATTTTAATTAGAGAGGCAGCACAGATGCCACTAATTAAAACACCCCTGCATCTCTGAGCATGTGTATAGACAGCCACTGTTCCTAAGCAGGCCTAATCATAGGAAATGTTACAAGCAACTCATAAAGACCATGCTCTTTGGCATGGCAATAGGCAGCAGGAAGTG
Source organism: Alligator sinensis (assembly GCF_000455745.1). NCBI lineage: Eukaryota > Metazoa > Chordata > Crocodylia > Alligatoridae > Alligator > Alligator sinensis. The sequence continues at coordinate 1,322,451 of NW_005841990.1, forward strand.
GCTAGGCAATATAATGCCAGGTATCTAAATTTGCTTTTTGTCAAAGCACAAGGCAGACCACAGGAGTAGAAAGCATGACTAACCTCTCTGTGATCGTTGGGTATGGAATGGAGGAAGGAAGGAAACATGACCTCTGCACAGGTCCTATAGCAAGTACAAGGGGAAAGGCTGGGAATCATAGAAAATTAGGGTTGGAAGGAACCTCAGGAGGTCATCTAATCCCACCCGCTGCTCAAAGCAGAACCATCCCCAAGTAGATCATTCCAGCCAGGGCTTGTTGAGCTGGGTCTTAAAAACCTTCAAGGATGGAGATGCCACCACCTTTCTATGTAACCTTCCCTAGTGCTTCACCACCATCCTAGTGAGAATGTTTTTCCTAATATCCAACCTAAACCTCCCTTGCTGCAACTTGAGTTAAATGGAGATGATAGAAATGCAGATAGATAGGTTGAGATAAGCAGGGTATCTTATGCCATTTTGAAGCTAAGTAGTGCACCCATTCAGTGGGCCCTCCCACAATTCCAAAGGGATGACACAACCAAGCTTATCTTCCGAGTACAAATTTTGCTGTCTGTAATATGTGAGATGAGATATCACTTGAATTGTACATAATTGGCCAAGGAAAGTGAGGATGGGGAGAAGGGACAGACAGCAAGATCTAATTTGTATTGGAAAAATCTCAGAAACTTTTTTTTGTCTTCCAGGTAGATTTGCCTGTGCATTAAGCATGGAAATTTCTTCAGTGCAGAGGCAACAAGCACAACACCTTTTCATTTGAGAAGTCCTCAAAACATAAGGCTGAGGGAGCTGGACTTATTTAGTCTGGAGAAAAGATTTAATAGCAGCCTTCAACTACCTGAAGGGTGGTTCCAAAGAGGATGGAGCTAAACTGTTCTCAGTGGTGGCAGAGGACAGAACAAGGAGAAATGGTTTCAAGTTGCAACAAGGTAGGTTTAGGTTGGATATTAGGGAAAACTCTCACAAGGAGGGTAATAAAACACTGGAACAGGTTACCCAGGGAGGTGGTAGAGTCTCCATCCTTGAGGGTTTTGAAGTCCTGGCTAGACAAAGCCTTGGCTAGGATCCAGTTGGGGATAGTCGCCCTTCCAACCCTAATTTTGTATGCTTCTATGACTTAATTAGTGAAAAGGCCTTATGCTGGCTCTCTGCCAGGGATTAATTTCACCCTAAGTTACGTTTAAAAAGACCTGTTCAGTAAATGCAGGCACAGCTGTAGGGTTTGAGGAACTTGCTTGATTGATGCCAAAGTCTTTATGAAAGAAAGAGACAGCACAGAAAAGTGGTGTAGTAAACTTGCCTGGTCTTCCTTTAAATGCGGGTCAGATTTGTTGTGTATAGAAAGAATGCTTTTAGGAAGTGATTAGTTCCATTCTGTTTGCTGGGGCTACAGTGCTGATACCAGTTGTATTGGACAAATGTCCACTTAAGTTGAAATGAGCCAAACAGTCTCAGGTGGCCATTTAATTGTCTATAAATTTTTAAGGTGATATCCTGGCTTGGCTGAAGTATATGACAACTCCTGCTGATTTCAGTGGCACCAGAATATCATCCTCAGTCATTATCAACTCCTATACAGTGTAATAAGAGTTTGAAGCCATAGAAAATGGAGATATTTTTCAAGGCGGGGAAAAGAGAGAAATATTTTAACTGAAAATTAATGCATTAGACCAGGAAAATGTTTTGAAGGGACAGAATAGGAGAAATAGTAATTCTGTTAAAGAGAGATTTCTCTCCAACTCAGCAGGGGTTGGCATATTATTTGACTAAATTACACTAGAAATTGTGAAGTACTAGTTTCCTGACATGCTGTAGTCTCCTAGCTGCTCATCACTGGCAGAAAAAAAGGGAGAAGAAAACCACCACATCCTTCCCTCCTTGAATATTATAAACAATGGATTGATAGATAATATTTCTAATCCTAGCCCTTTCTTCTTCTTCCCTTGACTGTTGGTTCAGACGCTCACAAAGTCCCTCTGTATTTTAACATGAACTGGTTGTTTCTTTCTTTCTTTCTTTTTTTTGTCAACAATTAAAATGTTTCTCCCTGAAAATAGAAGCCTTCATTTGTATATTGGCCGAGTTCTCCATCTTTTGAATGTTCCGTCATTTAGCTGTCTTCTGATTGAGGTCATACAATCAATGAATGGTATTATTTTCAGTCTTTTTTTAAGGCTTGTCTGAGAACAGTTCTTTCCAAAATATAAATCTCAGAGCTGCTACTGGATTATTACTTTTTTATCTCCCCCTGCCCCCCCATCTGGATTGCAAAATGATGACAATTTATAGGGTATGAACTAATGAGTCCTGCAGCCAAATTAGCTCAAAATTAGCCTCTGCTCCCTGTAGACAGAGTGCAGAGGGGTGGGGCATATGTGCAGAACTTTTTTTGGCTTATGGAGTTCAGATAAAAAAAGAAGAACAATGTTGTAATTATATGCAGTATGTTGAATTTAATTTCTTTGCAGGATAATCAGATGTGATTTTGGGTTGTTTTTTTTTTTACTAACATTCAAAACGTAAAATAGATATTGTTGCTCTTGAGCAATACCTGTTAAAATGTAAGTCATGCCATTTAATCCCTTTTGGTCACTATAGCCTTAAAATTACGTAAAAGAATAATTTATGACAGTAGCAACAGGCATCTGCATTTAATAGGAATGGGAAGGAAAATAAAAGACTACCTATGGAAAAAAGGCTGCTTGGCAAAATTGCCAAACTTGATTCAGTACACAGAAGGATAGAAAAAGATATGAAAAATCAAGTGTGGAAAACAAAGAGAGGAAATGACTTTGCAGGAAAGTAGCCTAGTTCTTTAGGGGACTGAAATACAAAGCAGCTTTAGTTTATGAGTCTTGGAAAAAGATGAAGCTTAGTTTTCAGACGTTGCTGCCTAAAAACTGATGTGCGCCAGTGGACTTGTTACTTTTAAAAGTTCTTGGTGGGTTGCTGCTTGTTCTCCCCAGTAAATCTGGTTGTTTTATTGAGATCTACAATGGCACTGTGAACAGAAATGCAGTGATTTAATGCCTTGTTGTGGTATTCTTTCATTTTCAAAGCTGGACAGGTTAACACAGAGGAAAAAAAAATCCTTTGGGCTTGATGGTAAGCAAACAGATACTTTTGCCTGCAGGCTGCAAACCCCCCACAATGATTTGACTATACAGCTGTGACAGTATCCTGACTCCTGATTGGTTGAGAATTTATCAATATGAGGGTGATCTTCCAACTAGACCTTGAAAAAATTAGGAATTAGGTCCTTGATGGTGAGAAGGTGTAAGGGAGAATGCTTGTAAGGCCATGATGTTTTTTGGCAAGTTGCAATAGGAAAGACAATTCAGTGGGTTTTTTCAGGGGATGTCTATACTGTTTAACTGAGATAATGGCAGAGCCTGATATTTGGTGTCTAAAATCTTATGAAATCTTATGGTTCTAGCCTTGGTTAGAAATCAGATGTGAAAAAGAGTAGACATTTTAAAACCTTATGTAACAGCTGCAAAGCTCACCTGGATGCAAGCTGAGTGGGTGAGCTGTGCTTAAGAGCTCTGGAAGAAAAGGGTGGCAAAACTTTGCAGAGGGTGCATAAGCTTTACCAGACAGGAGGGTATGCAGTGCATAGTGCATGCTTCTTATTGGAGAGTTTTTAAATTGTGACCAGAGCCCACATTGCAAACCAGGGGCTCTGACTGGCTGCTACTGAGACATAAAAGCTGAGGGAGGGAAAAGAAAAGAAAAAGGTAAAAGAAGAAGAGAAGCTGGGAGGAGCGGACTCCAGCCCTGGAGAGAGGGGTGCAGACTCAGCCCAAGCCAGGGGAGACTGAACTGAAACTTGACCAGTGAGCAGGTATCAGGACATTGGAGAGCCTGTGTCATCCTGTGAGAAACTGATTCCCCACCACGTTTGGGACTGTGCAACCAAGGACACAGGTGCCACGGAAAGAGTAGGGAGGGGTTGGTAAGCAAGGCTGGTAGGCTTGCTGAGGCTAGGAAAAGCAGCCACACCCTTAAAAGTTAATGACCAGGCTGTGAGTTGTCTGACTGAGACACTGGGGTAAAATCTGAGCTGGAAAGCCTTGAATTGCACTCGAAGACCTGAAGAGGGAAACCCCTGTCTACTGGTAGATGTGCTGGGAGGCGGAGACAGTCCTGAGAGGGAGTGGGCTGAGAGAAAACCAACCAGCATGGGTGTGTGAGGGGACATCTAATCATTAGTGTTTGCAGTAATTGCATTTTCAGGAGGAAGCTGCTTAAGAGAACAATCTGCCAATAAAGGAAACAACAGGGAGCCTATTGCCTGCAGCAGCTGTTCAGAGCCTGTTTTGCTGTGTTACCAGGAATGATTAAAGGAGGCCATTTCCCCCAGAACAGCAGAAGCCTCACCTTCACTTTTTAGTGGTGGATCATAGTTATAGCTGTGTTGCCATTTATTGTTATGGGAAGTGGATTGTGACCAGAAATAAATCAGTTGGGTTATAGGGGAGGAAACTGTTTTAAACGGTTATAACAAGGTGAATTTAGTTATTTAGGTTGTTTAACACAAGTAGGACCACCCAGTGTGTTGGAATTATCCACCTAATGTTGTAGCTGTAATTTATTCAAAATTGTTAGTTTTGTTATTAACTATTGTTATTATATTTCTTTGTTTATTTATTTCCCCTCTATATAAAGTGATTGTGTATAATAAAGAATAACATGTTCATTGGGTTCGGAGTTAATTCCTGCACAGTGAGGGAGAGGGACACAGCTCTCCATGTGACACCTCAGTCAGTAGTCTGCCTGAGGAGCTTTTAGGGCTATTGGCACCCTAAGGACCCAAAATCTGGTGCATCACCCAGCCTTAGCATGCTGGCATGGGCTACACTTAAAATGTCTCCATTTTCACTTATTTATTCTTCAACCTTGGGAAGATTTTGGCACATGAATGTGGGTAGGTGTTCCTTTTCAGAACTTGATTATCCACTGGAAAGGGATACTTTTGGTCCTAGAAAAGCTATGGCTCTCTGCAGAATAGCCAGTGTATAAGGCAAAGAACTCCAGGCTCAATCCAATAAAAGATTGAGGTGCCTACAAATTAGGCACTGCAATGCCTAACTTTTAGGCTCTTGATCTCCATAGTGGCATCCAAAACCCGGAGTAAGGTATTGTTACCAGATTTGCCCATCACTTGGGGTGCACTCTTTTTATTAAGGGTATGTTTCTGGGGTCTCTGTAATTCTATCAATGTGCTGCTTGTGTTTCTATATGGAGCTCTACCTCTCCCTTCTGCAAGTCTTTTTCCCCAATGGAGCTACCTTGCAGGGTTTAGTTTCAATAGGGCTAGGTTCCTCCAACCACTGAATCAGTGAAACATATGCACACACCCACAAAGGTCAACCAAGCACATCTGAGTCAGGTCAGGTTACTCAGCATTTCCAGCTGACACTCTCATATGGCACAGACTCAGTTCAGGAGGGCAACAATAAAATGCAGTCAGACACAAGCACACTGGTTAACAGAGTACCTCTGAGCAGACAGGGACACTCAGCATTTCCAGGCTGATACCCTCACGTGCCCCAAACTCAGAAAAGAACTTATTTGAGGAGGACAATAATAAAATGCAGTCAGACACACACACACACACACACACACACACACACACACACACACACACACACACACACAGGTTAAAAGGGCACTTCTGAGCAGGCTGGGTTTGATCAGCACTTTCAGCTGATACCCTTATGTGCCTCAAACTCAGCATGTCCCAATCTCTTGTCACATGTGTCCTGGTAGTAACTCCCTTAATGAGCAGACCCCACAAGATTTTGGGGCATTACAGGTATCTTTGGCTTACGTAAAAGAAGCGTTGCTACAGAGCAAATGGGGAAGTCAAGGAGAAGGAAGAGTACATGGGGTTCAGAGAGAGAGAGAGAGAGAGTATGGCAACCACCTTAACCATAAAAGTTATTTTATTGCCATGCATATGGAACTTATGATGATACTAATGGTAATAGCCATACAAGAGAAACAAACAAACAAAGCAAGTTACATTATTACACAGTTGGGTGTTTGGGGAAGTCTAGCTTAAGTTTGATCAGCAAAAGTCAGGTTTAAAATGCTGTGCATGCAGAGAGAGAGAGAGAGAGAGTTGGGGTCTCACCACTCAGCGAAGCTTGAGCCAGTCGAGGTTCCCAGGTGTTCATTGGAGCTTGCAGACATGCAGAGCCCTCAGTACAATCAGTGAAGGCATTCCAGGCAGAAAAACAGAAAGTGAAGTGGGACTAGGCGAGTTGTCTTAATCCTGTCACCCTTATCTGGAGGGGTTTAGGAGTGTCTCTCACTGCATCTTCCCTGCCTTTCATAAGTCCTCTTTCTGACCCGTTCTGGTTCAGGCAGGGCGGGGGGAGAGTGCTTTGTGAGTTGGACAGGCTGGGTACTGCACCAGGGTTCCCCAGAACACAGAGCTGACAGGTAACAGTATGATCATATAAACTATTTATTACATGGTAAAGGAAGTGGTGCTTTCTCTCTTAGCTGCCTAGAGGTAACAGCCTGTGTGTGGGCTCTTCCTTCTGGTAAGTGGAACCTAAATCACAATGACTTACCCTTCTTTTATTGAAAGCTAAGTTAAATTGTCTCTGGGGCCATCTTTAGCATTGAAGCCCACTAAAGATTGAAGTCTTAAGAGATGCTGCAGAGGAACACATTACCTCTGTGGTGTTGGACATACCCTGAATCAGAGCTACAGGCAGGTGCCTTTGTTTGCTTGGGATCTAGAGCTCAGAATCCTCTCCTGAAGAGGGATGTCTACAACTATTCCTTCAAAGAACTGAACAGGAATCTCTTTTCCTGTAAAATGTGGGCAGCAAGGGTGCCAGCGTTGCTCACCTTCTGTGTAACAACCTAGTCATTAAGGAAATGGGAAGCCGAGGTTCAATGTTCTTATCAAACCATAGTCTGATTTGAATCTCATCTCCCATTTGAATGACCTACCCACCAGGCTATTGGGTAGCTTGAAAATGGGCACAAAATATGTGTCTTGTGGCATTACAGGAAATATAGAGGTATATTAAAAATTTAAGGAAAATTAGATTAAATAAAAAAATGCTACTTTTGGTGTGGAAGGGGAAGACATTTGGATCCAGGAAACATTGGAATTTGGATGCTTTGTTTTGTCTTTCCTCGCACTTGTCATTTTTCAAATGTCAGATCCTTCAGTTTATTTTTGGTGTGGATTTTATTTTTGAAATTGAAAATAGAAGACAAACATCTACGCCTCTGTCACAAACTTTGCATACATTTTCCAAAATAAAATTAAACCACCCATGTTGAGTCACAGGATATGACATTTTCATTTGCACAATTCAGGATTTTATTGACGCCATAGGTAATTAATGGTTTCCAAAGCAGAACATGGAAATACTGAACAATCATCTGCTGCTGGGTTTGGCACAAAAGAGTTTGGTTGGTTAAGGATCCTCTTAAAAATGTTGAGGAAGTTGAAAATCAAATAGTGAGCAGGGCCTGTTGCAATATCTATCTGCAGTGGTATGCTTGTTACTCAGGGAAGAATCTGAATGTAAAAATGATTGGAGTAACCTGGGCCCAATGGATATTATGAGACCATTTATCTCTCTGGCTGGCTACAGACATGTCAGCAGTGGCATGTCACAGTAATGTATGCATAGCAGTGACTTCCACATAATAATAAAAGATTTAAGTGGGGAGAACAACAAAACATATTAAGAACAGAGAAATAACTTTTAAAAAAAGATGCATGGTTGTTGACAGATACATTAACAGGCTAACTTTCTTTCCACGTTCCCATCATTATTCAATTTAAAATTTTGGGGGAAAGTTATAAATGTTTCTGAATGTTTGCCAGGCTATTTATGAGAAGCAGGAACAAGTAGCAATACTTAGCAAATAGCAGCTTTTTCAGTCACTGTCATAGTAATTTTCCTCTTTACATATCAAGACTAGGCTGCTGATAATGATTCCTAATTACATATGTTAAATATTTATTTATAATTATTTATTGTAACTACTACTATAGCATCAGTAATATGGAGGCAGATAGACAGGCAAATGAAAGATAGTGGGCTTGGTTTATTGCTCTGGCTGAGCCTGGCATGGAATTGTGATGGGTTGATAGTGGGGATCCTTGTCAGCCTCTTTATTCTAGGTCTGTTTGGTCATTGGAATGTCCTCGGGTATAAAGTTGTGAGCCTTAGAGATGCTTTTTTTATAACAGCTGTCAATGGCTGCCCCAGTCAGTTGAGATAGTAGCTGGTATATAAGGGTAACCTGCCCACACTCTCATTTACCCTGGCTCTGCACTAGAGTCTGGGAAGGAAGATATTGTCTAGCTTGCCCCTCTTCACACTAGAAAATTCCTGTAGGCTTAGAGAATCCTTCACTAGTTGATTAAGCCAGGTTAGTGGCTACTTTGCACCTCCTGGAGTGGTACAAAGCAATTTGATTGTGTTGGTGTTCTAATATGGTTGTCAGCTTATGTCTATACTGTGGCTTATGTGGAGTTGCACTGTTTGTGGAGGACTTCAGGGAAGAACTTTATTCATGTTATACCCATTTATGGCTTTCAATAGACCTATTGTTAGGCTTACTTTTTCTGGGAGGGTGAATAATTTGGCTGGGCTAGAAATGGAAGGGAAAATTTGGAAAGAGCAACATTCCTGGCATGCTTTGCTAGTTGTATCAATCTACAAGTAACCAAGCATGCTTTTCTTCTATAGCCATAAGTCAAGAAAGGTAAGAGCTGAACAGATAGGTGAATTAGTTCTCATGTACTCATTACAGCTCCCACTCTTCTTGGAATTAGGGCTGTGCAAAACTTTGGGTGCTGATTTGTTTCGGAGGAGATTCGGCCCAATTCAGTGGATGAATCTCTGAATCCGAATTGAATCAGGAGACCAATTAAAAGGTCCAAATTGATTCAAAGCTCTATGAATCGATTTGGAAAAGATTCGGAGAGCTTCGGTGGTTTGCGCAGTTCCTGGTGGCTGCAGCAAGGAGCCGGACCCGGACCCCATGCTGGTAAGTAGGGGTCGGGGGAGGGGAGGCTGGAGGAGGGAGGAGGGGACCATGGGGGGGACCCCTTCCAGGCCCTATCCCCTGCCTGCTGCCCCCACCCCACTGAGTGCCCCCAACCCCCACTTGCTCTCCCAGCCCCCAGCCCCATGGCTACGTTACCCGGCCCCAGCTCCTGGCTCTTTAAAAAAAAGCCCCCATTCACTGGCTGCTGCCAGGCAGGGGGGGGGATCCCCACTGCCCCATGCTGTGTGAGGGGCTCTGTCATTAGCCCCCCAACCCCCACCTGCTCTCCCAGCCCCCCACATGGTTGCCCAGCCCACTCAAGCTCCCAGCCCTTAAAAAAAAATCAAACAAACCCCTCCTCCCCAGACTCACCGGATGCTGCAGTGGCTTTGGGGCTTCTGGGGGCTCATGGCAAAGCCTCCCATGTGGCATGGGGCAGCAGAGAGCAGCCAGTGAGTCAGTGTTTTTTTTGGGGGGGGCCAGGAGCTGGGAGAGCGGAGCAGTCATGCGGGGGCTGGGACAGTGGGCAGGGGTTGGGGGGCTTGTGGCAGAGCCCCCCATGCAGCATGGGGTAATGGGGGGCAACGGGGATCGCCCCCCACCTTGCAGAAGCCGGTGAGTGGGGGATTTTTTTTCAAAGAGCCGCGAGCTGGGAGGCGGGCCGGCTAGCCATTGACAGTGGATTTGGCTGCGGTCAAATCTCTGAATCAGATTCGGCCAAATTGATTTCAGGACAGTGATTCAATTCGGTGATTTGAATCACTGTCCCCTGAATCGGCCCAATCTGAAGTGAATACTAGCCGCTTCACATAGACCTACTTGGAAATTCCCTACCCATGACATAACCAATTCCTTAAATCAATGATGACTGTCACTGGGCTGCAACAGCTTTTCCTGGTTCAGTTTCAAAACATGCAGCCAAATACTCAGCTGAGGTAAATCATCATAAACCTGCTGAAGTCAAAGGAACTAGGCTGTGCTGAAGTCAAAGGAACTAGGCTGATCTGCCTTTTTGAAAACGTATTTCTTGCCACCCTCATTTTAAATTTTACTTGATTTAATTGAATTTTCCCTGGGATTGTCAGCTCTGTTTCAGCTTCCTGCTATTTCCATTAACATTACACTCGCCCAGACTAAGTCATCACAAATATTCCGTTCAAACTAGCATGCTTCATTATTTGAGTTGGAGATCTTGCTTTCTGAGTTAATTATGATACAGCTTCTACGAACACTTACATTTGATTAGAAATAGACTATTTTAACATTAAAATGTTGACTTGCCACAGATATGCAGTACATGACATGAAATGGTGTTGCTTTGACTTGTATAAAAGTAATTTCATGGCAATAACATGTCCTTATTTCCTTCTGATAAGCATTAGCTCTTCCTTTGAAATACCTGGTTATGCTCAGTCTTGAGACTGAATGTTGTATTAGGTGGACCATTTATCTAATCCAATCTGACTGTTCTTCTATTCCTATTATTCTTACAAAACAATGTTGACGATACTAAATGAGGATGTCAGATCATTTTAATTTTGCTTAATAGTTCATTATTTTTTATCCTTAGTTATAAGTATTAACATTAGACTTCCATGATGAGTAGCTGTGAAGGAGAGAGATTGAATTGGACGGAGAAGATAAAATATGTCTCCTCTAAAGTTATGCTTGAATTTCAGGATCCAGGGAGACAAGGGAGAGTGCCTAGTCTAGCAACCAATGGGAGGAGAAAAGCAAATGAAATGATTGACTAACCTTTCCTGCAGCATTTTAGGAAGTGCAAATGCATACTGGAGAAGAGGAGTAAGGTAGTTTTCCTTAAACTTGCATTCCTCAAATTCAAGTCTGATAAGCCATTAGCCATGCAGTGATCTGAACAAATGGATTTTTTTTAAAAGTAAAATTCCTTATATCTAGTTTTCCAGTTCGTCTTGATTTCTGTGGCCACATAAAGCCATTGCCATCAATTTATACATACATTTAGTAATTAGTTTAATTTAAGATTTACTGAAACCCCCTTCCCCCCAGTATTAGGGCATGTGCAGTTGCATACAGTCTGGGTGTATGTTCCTTAGTTGGTATAAACTGCTGTTGATCCCTTCATTTCAAAGACCTCACCCTGTCACTATATCTGTATAAAACCAGGTTAATTCATTACAGTAAGCATGGTAGAGTACGATTTACATACAAGTAAGTTGAAAATAACAAGAGTGAAAACATGCAAGCACATCCATTTATCTCTAGTGTAATTCCTTTTTTTACTTTTTGATACTAATAAACACAAGTAACGAAGCAGGTCAGCAGATGGTGCTTACAGCTGTTGAGAGAGACAGTCATCAGTTGCCAGAATCACAGTGTTTTAAATTAGGTAATGTATATCCATAATTTTGAAGTAAAATACAAGCCTAAGGAAAAACATATGTATATGAAAGACATGAGTAATGTAGCAGCAGCTTACAGGATCACTGACATCTGATTAATGAGTAAACTATTATTCTTTGGCCAAACAATTGTTTGTGGTATATCAATTGATTCAATATGTTTCACTAATTTACCTAACAGAATGAAAACCAGCTCTTTTCATTTCTGGCTTTTTGATGCTGTCCATGGCCTCTGTACCAGCCGGTGGTAAGGCATAGGTGCAGCTCAGGGTATTGCCCTGACCCATACTTTCAGTACAAATACAATGGTTAGTTTAGCAACTGATGCGAGCTGTAAGAGCAACCAAATGTCTCTATGCTGACCTGAAGAATACATTGCATTCCAAAATTGACTCAGTCAATGCCAACCATGAAATTGGTCCAAGAGAAGATCACCTGAAAAAAAACTGTGACTCTTTCTATGTTAACTACTAGTCCCAGAGCAGGACCACAAGTTAAGCGTGGTAGGATTTCATCATTATTTAGACCTGGGCTGACTAGTCTTGACTCCAAAGCACTCGTATGAAGACTCTTCTTTGCTGCTGTGAGATGAGTTTTTCAAGACAAGATATGCAAATGCAGGACACTATACCAGTCCAGAGATGGATTACTATTGCCATCTGGAAGTGCAGCACCCCAGTCTGTTCCTGAAAAATCAGGTTTTGGTGCTGTGGTGATGGAGACTTGTCATGGTGCACTCAGGGGCAGTAAAGACTTCTGCTATTCTTGTGACCTGATTTGTAATTGCTGGTTTTGTAAGAAAGGGGTGCTGAAGCTATATTCAGTATTTGTGCTGACAAGATACCCATCCGTTTGTCAATTGGAAAGGATGCTTCTCAGTTATTGATTTTACCATTGCAGGCCTTGGTCAATGACAGAAGGGGTTCATGATCACCGGTATTGGATGGAACAACAGAGTGCATGCTGTCAGGGAGATCTGAGGATCTGGCATTTTCCTATCTGGAGAAGAAGGGATTTTATTTCCTGCCAGAAACACGAGTATCAAAGGGATACCTAGACTAACTCATATGAAGTCATATCCTGCTTTAAGTTACTTGGCAGCAGAAGCTTTAATTACAGGCCTAGAAGTTGCTGAAAAGTGGTAGAATGTGTATTTGGCTGACTCAGAGCACTGACTAAAAACCTTTTTGGCTGCCAATGTACCCCATGCCAATTCCAATACAGGGGCAGGTGGTGCATTGCACATTTGTAAGGATAAAGGGAGAGATTTTGGCCAGGAATGGGATAAAGTTGGTGCTATTAACAGGTTTAACATAGGCAAGAAGAAAATGGGTCTCTGATCAGTGGGTCAGAATCCAAAAGAGGAAGGGGAGTACCATGTTGTACAGGAGGAAATATGATGATGTGGAGTAATGTAATTCACCTGAACCACATACAAGAATTATGTGAAGTTATAATAAGATTGTGATGCAGCTTGGTTTAAACTTCTTGCTGCTTTATTGTTTCCCTAGCACGCATTCACTGATAGGCTGTGCAAACAAATGCTTTATTAAAAACAGACAGCCTGATTTCCATGACGTAGAGAGTGCAAATGTTAATAAAAATAGAAAGTGCAAAGGAAATCAACAGGAAATTCAATTATTGTAAAGTTTCTGGTAAGGGAGTTGCATATTGTCATGGCTCCTGTACATCTTTGCCCATGGTAAGGCGAACAAGGGGCCAACTCTACATGTGCACTCCTGTTCTCAACCCAGAATTACCCAGTTTTAGTCAGGATGTGCTGGTATTTAAGAGACTGCTGTACTGGGATACCTATGTGGCACAGAGTGAGTGCCTAAGGATGGCTACCTGGGGTTCTGACAGATGTTCAGAGCCCTGCTCCAACTCATGGTGCTTTACATAAACCAACACGATTTAGAGCACCCCTGCATCCCAACAGACATTCGCATGTTGGGTCAAGGGGATTGAGCCTGCCTGTGTTGGCCCTCCTGGTCATCAGGTAGGGGTACTCCAGCAACCTCTGAGGAGGCTGCTGAACTGCCCCTGTCCCCGGCCCTACCCCCTCTCCTAGCCCTGGGGCTGTCTGCAGAGAGGGAGCGAAAGAAGCAGCAGCAGTTGACATGCTGCTATGCCTAGATTAAAATGGAGGGGCGGGAGCAGGGTGGTGGAATGGAACCCCTTGCCTTGTGGTCCCTGCCAGTTAGCCCAGCTGGGGTACTGGGGGAGCTGGGCTGGGTCCCCAGGAGAAGGGGCTCATTCCACCCCTCTCACCCCCTCCAGCTCAGACTGGGCTTGCCTGGCACATGCTGCTGCCACTGTCAAGAGGCCTGGCCAGAGCAGGGGCGGGGAAGAGGGGAGGGAAGACGGCAGAATGGAGCCCCCTCTCCTCGGAAATCTGGACCAGCTCCCCCTCCAATACCCCAGCCAGGGTAGTTGGCAGGGACTATGAGCCGAGGGTCTCTTTTCCACCCTCCCCGCTCCAGCTCAGGCTGGACATAGCAGCCCGGCAGTTGCTGCTCCCTTCTCTCCCTCTCCACTGCCAGCCCCGCCTCTGCATGAAAAAATAACTCTCCAGGGAACACAAGTTTCTTAAGGCTCTCTAGAGCAGAGCACCTGTTACCTGATTAGGTGAGGCTTAATTTTTTGTGTACTTGGCCATTTTAGAAGTGCTCTTCAGCTATGCCTGTGTGTTATGTGACGGCTGTAGAGCACTTCCAGGGGTCAGACCAAGCAAAAAATGTCACTTTCTGTCTGCTCCCCTGGTGACCACCAGCCTAAGCAGTCCCTCCACTGCTGTAGATCCTGCTACATTGTTGCTGTCATTCTCCAAGTTTTTTTTCCTTCTTCCAACATCTCTCTCTCTCTCTCCCTGCCCATTTCTAGTTGCTGGCCTAACCAAGGCCAAAGTCCTTCCATCTGTCTTGGCGGGAACTACAGGATTAGAAGGGACTCCAAGAGTCCTTTGGTCAAACTCCCCAGCACAAATGCAGAAAAGCTACTCCATAACTATCCCTATCAAATGCTTATCCAGGTGTCCCTGGCATTTTTTTCTTCCACATACTGGTTCAGATCCTCTCATCAAGAGGCCTGATCAGGTGTCACTGAAGTGGGAGGTCCTGCAAAAGCAATGAAAAATAGGGAAAATGTTCCTTTTTAACATTCTGCATGACAGCCTGGCCACTACCTTTCTTCCTTGGAATTGCTTTATTCCATCCCTGTAAGTTTTCCTGCTCAAACACACCTGTCTCCCATGTTACTGAGCCAGAAGGACAGAGGTAAATAACTAATATTTATTGTAATTTAAAAAATCAACAATAATTTTTACCCTGGGTATCAGTGGTATTTGGGGTCATAGATGTAAGGCCTCTTATCAGTGATAGATTTAACATTATTTCAGGCAGCAGTGTCACTGGAAGATGAAAATCTGCTAGAGTCCAGACTTGGGGAAAGAAACTTTTCCGGGTCACTGGCAGAATGTTATCTCTCTGTGCAAAGGAGATATTTCACTGCTTGGTAACAGATCAGTAAGCTAATGACTGAAGCAGTCTAGGAAGCTACGAGGAAGAATTCTCAAGCCTGATCAGTCCAAGTGTGGGTTAAAATTTCAGTGAACAGCGGAAATAGGTACTTGAAACTTGAAAAGGCACATCTGTTGTAAACAGTGCCACTCCACACTCCATATCAACAAACCAAATGTCAGCCATAACAAGAGGCTTTTTACGTATTCTATACTTAATACAGCCAGATGTCATATAACGGGCCTACACTCTAGGTCAGCAGTCAGCAACCTTTAACAAGCCATGGGCCAGAACAACCCAGCTCCATTTTACAGACTCACAGAAGTTTATGGCTGGAAGGGACCTCGTGAGATCATAAGGTCCATTCCCCCTGCTCTGGGTAGGAAAGACTGCTGGAGTCAGATAGCCCCAGCAAATTCTCCTTTTGAAGGTCTCCAGGGTAGGTTCCTGCACCATCCACACTGGGAGTCTATTCCAGAGTCTGATCACACAAACTGTGGAGACCATTTTGATGTGAGCTGGATGTCTTTGGCGACACATCAGTGGCAGGAGGCTTTTCCTGCACTGTACTGGGGCAAGGCAGGTGGGAGCTGTGCCACTGCCACTTCCCCCAGCTGTTATGTGGCCACAACTTCCAGCCAGTGCCAGCTCTGGGTAGGTGGAAGCCGTGTCCTTGCTGCTGGCACTCATCTTCAGTGCCTCCCAGCTGTGGCACAGCTCTCCACTGGCAAGAAGCTGTGCTTATGCCACAGCTGGGGAGTGAGGAGAGGGGGCTGGAGGAAGCAGTGGTAGCATAAGTGCAGTTTTCAACTGCCCTGCCCTAGTACAGTTTGTTGCTGCTTGCAAAGCGCTCCAGCTCTGTAGGCCAGATCTGGTCTGCTGGCTGTATGTTGCCAACCCCTGATCTAGGCTGTTTTGGAAACTGCTCTAATGACTAGTATTTGTATGAGAAAACAAAATGCATATAGTTTCATAGTTGGTAGGGTCGGAAGGGGCCTGAGCAGATCATCAAGTCCAACCCCCTGCCATGGCAGGAAAGAGTACTGGGGTCAAACAACCCCGGCAATGTGTTCATCCAGCCTCCTCTTAAAGACCCCCAGGGTAGGAGCCAGCACCACTTCTCTTGGAAGTTGGTTCCAGATGCTAGCCGCCCTGACAGGGAAGTAGCGCCTCCTAATGTCTAGTCTGAATCTACCCTCTGCCAGCTTGTGACCGTTATTCCTTGTCACTCCTGGTAGTGCTTGGGGGAACAGGGACTCCCCCAATGCCTGCTGGTCCCCCCTGACTAGTAGGGCCTGCCCTGCTGCCCCGTGATCATGTGAGTGGCCCTCCTCTGGACCCTCTCCATGTTGTCCACATCCCTCCTGAAGTGTGGCGCCCAGAACTGGATGCAGTACTACAACTGCGGCCTGACCAGTGTCACATAGAGGGGGAGGATCACCTCCTTGGACCTGCTTATGATGCATCTGTGGATGCATGATAAGGTACGGTTGGCCTTCCTGACCGCGTCTCCACACTGTTGGCCCATGTTCATTTTGCCATCAATAATGACTCCAAGATCCTTTTCTGCCTCTGCACTGACAAGAAGGGAGTTCCCCAGCCTATAGGTATGCTGATGGTTCTTCCCTCCCAGGTGCAGCACCTTGCACTTGTCAGTGTTGAAACCCATCCTGTTCTCATCCGCCCACCCCTGTAACCTGTCTAGGTCCAATTGTAGCCTATTCCTCCCTTCTAGCATGCCCATTTCTCCCCACATCTTAGTGTTGTCTGCGAATTTGAACAGGATGCTTTTTACACCCCTGTCCAAGTCACTGAAGAAGATGTTGAACAGTGCAGGCCCAAGGACCAAGCCCTGCAGAACCCCACTGCCCACATCCCTCCAGGTCAAAAATGACCCATCCACCACCACTCTCTGGGTGCGGCCCTCCAGCCAACTAGTTATATATTGGATACAAACTTTTGCTGAGTGTATCTCTGGATTTGCAGGCTTTGCTTAGCGTGTAATACCATAAATGCATGCACACAACAGTAGACAGAAGAATAAATAAGTACTTGCACACATATTTTTCTCTGGCTTGGAATTTACCTTGGATTAAAGTATCTGGGGGAAATGAAGAAAGGAAGCGAGATCAGGAAAATGTAATTTCCAACCGCAACTGAAAGAAACCATCAGCATGCAATATCCTGCATAACAAGAATCACATTGGTTATAAACTACCAAAATGTTCCTGGTTCTATAGTTATTTCCTCTCCAAGAATAAAGATGGGAATAGCCCCTTTCCTGGTTTGTGGCTGGTCCAATTCAGCAAGTTCTAGGCCTGGCACTAATGTCGCTTCCTTGAATATGAGCTAAGTGTCCTTCAGTTCCTTTGCACATGGGACTGATCCAAAGTATTTCTAGCTCCTGTGGTTCTTAAAGTCTCGTTTAGCATTGATCCTTTTGGTTTCTCTCCAAAAATAATCTGGTTCAGTCTCAGGAGGCTATACAAGTTTTTACTTTCTATTTCATGCAGGGCTGAGCACCTGAGCAAGCTTTTGCAGCAGGATTGATTTGTTAGCAAGTTTCTAGACTTGCATTTGTCTTTGCTTTATGGTATGTGATTTTAGGATTTTCATTCTCATAAATGATTTCATTGATTTACCATCCACATAATTCCCTCCTTGGTCAGATTTTGGGGAATGTCATTGTAGGGGCAATGATGTCCTGTGGATCTTCTGAACTTATGGATCTGCCTGATCTCACAACAGACTTTCATTAGACCCTTGGCTAGCAGGACATTAGTATGATGATCTACTGCAGGACTGTACAGTTGGTAGCCCATTGGCCAATTGAGGCCCCAAGGGATTAAGCTGAGGCCCCTGGGCTCCTGATCTGGATGCCACTCCTCCTCCTCCCCCGTTCCTCTCCCCCGCTCTGCTGTTGCCTCCACTGGAGTCCCCAGGCTCTTCCCCCTTCCTTCAGCTTCCGCTTCCACTTTTTGCCTCCACCACTGGGGGTGGGGTGGGTTGGGACAGCACAGCCAAGAGCCTGTAGTTGGGGAAACTGAAGGATCAGGGGACTCTGTGTGGCATGGGAGCACCAGCGTGGTGCAGCAAGGTTGGTGCCCACGCTATGTGGCAGGGGCAGGAGGCAGGCAGCATGGCAGGAGCAGTGGGCAGGGATGGAGGTGATGGCTAGTTGTGGAGATGCTGCTTCATGGTGGCGGGGGGAAGAGACATGTGATGTGGTAGGTGTCATACAGCACAAGGTGTAGAGTCAGGGGTGCTAACTATCAGGGGATGCCTGTTTCCTGCTTCCAGCTCTGCCCAGCGGACGGCAGGCAGAGTGTGTGTCTCCCACTGCTTCCCTGTTCTACCTGGGAGGGAAGCACGCGGGGGGAGTGTGCTTCCTGCCCGTGGGCTCCCTGCTGGCCACCAGGATGGCCCAGGAGTTTGCAGGCCATGAAGTGCCCCAGTGGTCATCACCTTGGTGAGTGCTGGTTCAAGTCCCTGTTACAAAATAATAGGCACATGAAACGATTACAATGGAACAGCTTGAAATGTGGCATGCCTCCCACCTTCCCAGTCAGTACAGTTTTTATATCTGTCTTTACATTCTGTTTAATGTTGCATAGGACTGACACAGGCCATGTGGATGTGGAGTTTAAATGCCCTTTGGTAGGTGATTTCTGGTGCAAAACAAAGGGATAGGTAGAAAGGCATGAGAAGTAGAGCTCCTGGAGAAGTGGGGGAAGGCACCAGAAGACTATCATGATTCTGTGTCCTGGATTCTTCTCGCTGAAGATTAAGGTCAGATCACAATCTAGAGCAAAATCCAGCCTCCATTTTATACTCCTAGCTGAGTAAGCAAATCCAGATTTACGGCACACACAAAGTCTGGAGAAAGTTTTTGCGTGTGTGTCTGTGTGTGCACACCTTCACGCTTGGGGGCTATGGCTAAAACAAAGGAAAAATCCAGGGTTAACTCTGCAGTGAAGCCATGCTCCTAGCAGCCTGGAAAATGAACCCAATCCTGCACTCATTGAAGTCAATGGAAACTTACAGAAACTTGTTTTGATTATGCTCCAATTTTAGGAAACACAAGAGTTCAGGCATGAAAAAATGCTGTATGTTAGCCACTTTATGCTTTCTGAACCAAAAATAAATATGATGCTGCTTGAAATTTTTGTTCAACAAATTGTCAAAGAGTAAAAGGCATTTATTTTCCACTTGGAAAGTCAGAATCAGTCAAGATAGCAATTTTCATTGCCCACAATGTGGTAAATATTTGTAATGGTATAATAACTGCAATTATCTAGCTGCTGTATTATACTGTTGTGGTAGCTGCACTATAGTTACTATAAAAACAGTCCAGGAGGAACTTTCATTACAGGGCCCTGTTTTCAGGTGTTTATAATTTCCAAAAAAGGGGGAAATTATGGCTTTGTAATTTCTGCTTGCTTTCAAGGCAAAAATGTGTTTCTGAAATTCTGTTGCTCTAGTGTTGAATTGAGAGAAATTGCAAAAATAAAAAGACTATGTGCTGTGCTCTCCAAGCATTTTCAGACACATTTCCAAAAATTAAAAAATGTCGTGATTTTAAATGTTTCATAATGGGCAGGGTGTTTGAAGGTTCATGAGGTCCAGTTCCTTTCACAGATATGGAGAAGGTGGCTTAAAAATTAGAGGTTAAAGACTTAGATGATCTGGGGCACTATCATTGCATCTAAGAGGGTTGTATTCCTCAGTTATCAGGGTCGCCAAGGTTTGTTTCAGCTTAAAGCAACTTAGGCTATAAACAGACATTGTCCTCAAAGTGGGTTCAACTGTGCTAGGATGTGCCCTGACACAGCTGGTCTGCTTCACTGGGTGATACAGACTTGCTCATTGTCCTGAACTGGGGTATGGCAGCATGCCTGAGGAATTCCCTGGTCACAGGTTCCCAGAGCATGCCTCTGCAAGGAGAGAAACTCAGGCTGGCACTTCTGGCCTTCAGGGACCTGATCCAGCGGGGGAATTCCCAGGATGTGTGGAGGACTGGGCCCTGGAAACTCCAGGACCACCTACCTGGGGTGGCTGGAGTGTGGAGCTGTCCATGCTCTCCCACTATAAAGCAAACAGACATCTGCTGCAAAAAAACCAAATTTTTACCGCCTATTGTCATGCCCACAATTTTGGGCATTTGTGCTGCAACAAGGGACATGGATGTCTGTTTGCTTGGGCTTTGTGCCACCATAAACATGGAGATATCTTTATGTAGAGCTGAGCCAGGACTGCTGAAAGATGAATGGTCATAATTCCCTCTCCTGGAGCTGTTGCAGTGGCTGAAACAGTAGTGCATTTTGGCCGCATCCAATCTTGCTGTCAAAATGCTCCCACCATTGGCTTTGCTTTGGAGGATAGGGAAAGGTGGGGTGAGGTGGTTCTTTATGCCCTTCGGGGATACCCGAAAGTAACCCTTACTCTTTTTGTGTTTTTCCATTTACTGATTTGAACATTTTACTGATGTTTACCAAAGAACTGGTGTGCAAGCATAGTTACAATTTATTCAGCGCTCATCTATATTAGATCAAAGTTCACACTGCAGCAGAGGGCCAGCGTGAAGAAGGGGCTTCAGTGGATCTCATCATGGAACATGATACTTGCCCTTTTAAGACTGGAATCATTTTTATCTTCTCTGCAATAATGATCCTTTGGCAGATTTTGTTTTAATTAAGTGACAAACATTTTCTGGCATGGGTTAGGCAGAAAGCAGGGAGCTGGACTAGATGTACCCAAGAGGTCCTTTCCAGGCCTATCTTTCTTTGATTCCATATTTAACATTTGAACAGCAACATATGCCTGTGATTCACTTGTGAGCTATTTGTTACAACCATTGCTTTGAGTGTTTGCTATTTACAATTTGCTATATCTTCTATGTGATTGATCACGTGAGTCGCTTGGCATGGTTTCTTATTTTTGGTTGGATGACTCCCAAACCCACAGTGAGCTTTTAAGATATCACATGAACAATTCTGGCCTGAATACTTGTGCAAATACATATTCTCATGAGTATCCATGACACTCATTTTTTCTCTGAATGCTTTTATGGAAAAAAAAAAAACTTGGATCATGCAAATGTGAACAGGAAGCAAATAAGAATTGGGTATTCCATCAAAGCAAGGTCATGGTTTATTATTTATTTAAAAGCACGCAAATAGCTTCTTGATGGACTTAGTAGCTTTACATACACTCCTTCTGACACCTATCCATGAAAAAAATGATGAGCCAGAATATTCCTGATTGACCTTCTGTGAGGGAAATACAGAAGTGTGAGGCTATACCTGTGTTTCTCTTTGGAGTAGATCTTGGGGTTGCTCTTAACTAGTCTAAGCTCCTTCCTGTTCACTTTACAAGCAGGAAGTGTGGTTCCTAGAAGAGTTCTTCTTTAGCCTACCTGGGAACCAGTCTGCCCAATATTTATCTCCCTTTCTGTGCTTGGTTCTGATTCTGAACAGTGGAGACAGGAAGAATAGTATAGGATGGTTGGATATCAAGTGTTGATGCGCTGTCTCAGCTTGTGGCTTTTAGCTCAGGTAAGTTCTGGACTTTCTGCAGGGCTGTGCTAGACAAAAACTCCACCTTGGGGCCTTGATATTTGCGGGTAGGGTTAATGGGCTTATAATGTGGTTATTTGGTGGGTTTGGGTTAAAGGGCACTATACAAGGTGAGAGGGGTGAGGGGACTAGTACCCACAGCCTAAGAGGAAAACAGGGAGCAGCATAATGACCCATCAATTAAGCGATTAGCTGCTGGTTTACTGGTGCTTCCTCCCTCCCACCATGGGGTTTCATGTAGGCTGTGCTGTCTGCCTGAGCTTGCCACCTCCTTCTCTTCCTTGCCTCCCCTCCCCGCGAAAGGGCCCTGGGAGCGACCCTCAGCAGGAGCTGTGTCTGAGCTGCTGTATTATTGGTTAACCATTTTGCCAATATAATTAGAGGAGGTTAAACAAATAATTTTAAAAACAATATTTCCATCCCTACTTCCAGCCCTGCAGCTCCATCCCACTCATACCACCCCACTCTCTGTATTACCTAGTGCCGCAGACTGCCTGGGACCACATGGCCCTACCTACCTTCGAGGCATACACCCATTACAGGCAACAAAGGCAAACACAGCAGTAGCACATGTCAGGGGCTTGGGATAACTTCTGAGGCTCCCCTGGACTACAAAGCCCTGACAGAGAGATCCCTGAAGGCTGCTGCACTCCTGCTCAGACACAAAGTGCTGCTGCTCTGCTGTTTGTCCTTTAACACTTCTTGCATCCAGCCTTATTCCAATGATGGGCCTTCAATCAAGCTCACATTTACAGCTCCATTTTCCTCAGACTTTATGAACAAGTGTTTTTAGCCCTTTTTATACACTGTCAATACATTTATGGACAGTTGGCAATCCTGGTATGTGATCACATAATTAAAGACGGTGTCACAATGAAAATGTTCAAAAATGCAGCATGGAGCCCATCTCAACATGAGTTTTCTATGGTACTCTTAACTTTGGTATATTATAGATCAAATAATAAAAAGTTCAATACACCTGTGCTATCTGATAGTCACAACATGTTGAAATCTTACAATAATTTTTTGATTTTTTTTCTGATCATAACCCCCAAATCCAGTGAAAAGGTAATCCAACAATCAGTTAATAAGAATGCTTTATTCCAAGTGCTCTTACTAAACTTATAAATTACTCCACATAACAATTGCCAGTTTAGGAAAAAGAAACTTTTTTGTGACATTTCTGTTCTTGTTTAACTTCCAATAAAATATCATTAATCCCATGTTGGTTTTCACAGCATATTTGGCATCAATGTCTTCTACAGTTCATAAATACTAGTGGCCTCTGTGTTTATTCTTGCAGTGAGATATTTATTGCCTCCAATACTGGAAACTGCAATGAGGTCAACACTTAGATATATTCATAGTATCTCAGTTCTCTGATGTAATGAAGTTGCAATGTGCAAAACCCAAAGTTAACAGTCTGATCTTTTCCCTTTTTTGTAAAATTTGTTTAAACTTGACTCCTTTGATATTGTACTTTCCAAGATTTTACCCAAAAATAATTGAGGTGTGTTCTCCAAATAGTGGAACTTACAGTGATGACTAGCAATCGGATTTGTGGGTGTTAACACACTGGTCTTTTCTGAATGCTTAAGTGTAATAATAAATAACTGCAGGTGGTCTGGTAATAGTCTTTCTTCAAAAATGCGACCCCCACACAGGAGAGATTTTAAAGGGAACACATTGTACTTAAATGCTTAATTCTTAATGACTCTTACAGAGGACTTTGTACCTAACTACGATTTGTACTTTTGGGAACCTACCTCTTTGGACTCAAAAGTTTTGAGACTTTGCATTTTTATATCTGAGACTTAGTATTGGCATGTGTTGAATCAATTTTTCCCCTTTAGCATTCAGCATTATGCCCAGTTAATAATCCTACTATTTTGGCATGAAAGACAGGAAAGTATATGGGAGTAGACAACATATTAGTTGGGATGTAGGCCCTTTATGACACACATATTGCATACAGCAACATAGAACAGGACATGTTGGATCCACTTAAGTGATTTTTACATCGTCTGCTCATGTGGCTTCCTTCACTGTAGTATTTGACCACTAGATAAATATTAATAACTAGTCCTCTTGAAAGCTTGAAAGAGTCCAGGAGAGAGCCGCGTGCATGATCAGAGGGCAAGAGAACAGGCCTTATGAAGACAGGCTGCGAGCCATGGGACTGTTCAGCCTGGAGAAGCGCAGGCTCAGGGGTGACTTGGTGGCAGCCTAAGTACATAAGGGGTGTGCATCAGGATCTGGGGGAATGCCTGTTCACCAGAGCACCCCAAGGGATGACAAGGTCCAACAGTCACAAATTCCTGCAAGACTGTTTTAGGCTGGACATGAGGAAAAACTTCTTTACTGTCTGAGCCCCCAAAGCCTGGAACAGACTCCCCCCAGAGGTGGTGCAAGCACCTACTCTGGACACTTTTAAGAAAGATTTGGACACTTATCTTGCTGGGATCCTTTGACCCTGGATGACTTCCTGCCCGTTGGGCAGGGGGCTGGACCCGATGATCTTACGAGGTCCCTTCCAGCCCTAATGCCTATGAAATCTATGAAATCATCACAACATATGTTAGGTGAGACTCTACTGTCTCTATTATATGAGCAGGATCAAAGGCATTGAATGATTAAGTTGACTGACCCAAGGTCTTATGAAGTCTGCAGAGATGAGGACTCTTATTCCTAGTCTGATGTTTTAATGTAGACAATCCTTCCTCTATATGTATATTTGTCTGTTTGAAAAACAAAACCAGTTTTTTGTAGCTGTGATACTTTATTTGAATGAAGATAAATTCTAGTAATTAAATTGAAAATTACATACCAGTGTTTTCAACACTTCATAAAACATATTTATATCTATATAATTTAATTATGATAATATTACAAAGATGTACAGAGAAAAAATTGTGGAAGACAGGTCTAAGAGTATCCCATCTGATTCTGGAGGTAGCGTGGCTACATCATAAGTTGACATAGTAGTTGTCATGCTCTTAACTCCTTAGATCTGTCTTCATGTCTTTAAGGGATTATGTTCATCAGGCAAGACTCTCAGTTAGACCTTTGTCTCTCAAAAGACTGGCTGGATAACTGACTCTAAAGATTATATCAAAAAACTTCAGCTGAAATCTGTAAATGTCATATCACTAAATCCAGTCCACTTTTTTTTTTAAACAAACCATTTCCTTGGGAGCTCTGAAAAGGAGACAGGGACATCCCTTTAACATTGATAGTGAGAAGCACAGTTAAACTTGTTTCAACCTTGGTTTCCAAAGAACAAGCTTCCTTTATTCGATCTTTAAAAAAAATAGTTGTCAGTTAGAAATCCATACTAATGAGATTTGTTGTTTTGAAATACCTTTAAAACCTTGAGAAATGTTCTGCAGCCTTCATTGGCATGTATATGCCTCAGCAATTTTTATCAAGTTTCATAATGGTATGTGAGCCAAGGATATTTTTGCTGGTGAAAACTCATCAGATGTATACATATTGAATAACTGGGCCCAGCTCCATAAACCAGCATAGCATTTTGGATTTCCACAAAACACTTTCAGATCAGCAAAAAGGAAAAATAAATAGCACAGTAATTGCTTTCAGGGCACCCAGTGAGGGCCAGGTGAAATGAGCTGCATTTTTATAAGCATAAAGATACGATTTGCAGCAATTTTGAAGTGAGAAAGTGATGCCTTAAGATAGGGCTGGCACATGGCCTATGCCTCAATAAAACCCCACTTACTCGCTCTGAATATGGGTGGCATTCACTGAGAAAGAATTAAAAAAGTCAAAGTCTTTCAAGCAGACAGTGGTGTGGAATTCCCAGGACTATTGTAAACAATGGTTTTATCATGATTCAAAGCCAAGAACCTGTCCAAGCCTGACAGTCCATTGGACTACCATAATTAGGATACACTAGTGTCTGTAGCCAAAAGCAAACACGGTGTCATCTTTTCTTCTCCACTCTGAATGATCAGGTACCACCTTGCAACTGGACTGACGGGGAATAACTTATGGTACAGATGTGGTAAAAATATAGCATAATCTATACATCCTGCTTTTATAATTGTTTCTGCATATTATCACAATTGCTTCTGCTAAAGCATGTAGGCCAATGATAGATTTACGAGTAGCACTAAACTTCTGCAGACAGAGCCAGGAACAGATGCAATAAATAACTCCTTATGAGAGATAAGAGAAGAGGGACAGAGAAAACTGTTGATGTAAAGAAATCAGACCCTGACCGAAGGATGACCGAGCGGGGCTTAAGGGCTGCCCCAGGGAGGGGATTTAAGATGTAAATGAGACATGTATGTAAACCGTCATAGAACATGTAACTGCTAAACATATGATGCAAGACGTAATATTTGGGCTGCCAATAATCACACGACACATTGAAATCTATTGTTTATGTTAGCTATAAAAAGGACCCTCAGACCCTGTTTGGGGTCGACTCTGATTTGAGCAACTAGCTCCCTTGTCGATCTGTTTGCAAACAATAAATTTGAAATTGGACCCAGCCTGTGTGTGTGACTCTCTCCTAGAGGTGGATT
>NW_005841990.1:1350090-1351967 GCF_000455745.1 Alligator sinensis
GATGCCTTTAAGAAATTTAGTGACTTGAACCCTGAGGCCCAAGAAAATCAGCGCATGGTGAATCTGATGTTTATTGGGCAGGCAGCCCCAGATATAAGGAAGAAGTTGCAAAAGACTGAGGGGGCAGCGGGTGAACCACTTTCAGAACTTGTAGAGATTGCATATAAAGTTTATGGGAATCATGATCAGGTGGCAGAGAGGAGAGAGGAAAAGCATGGACAAAAACAGATGACAATGCTAGCAGCTGCCTTGGGCAAAAGCGCAAACATTGGTGGGGGATGGAAGGAGAAACCTGAGGGGGGGCAGAAGAAAGGAAAAGGCCGACCTAAGCCTGACGAATGTGCCTATTGTCGAGAGAAAGGACATTGGAAGAGGGATTGCCCTAAGCTGAAAGACAAACAGAGGGAAACTCAGCAGGGGGGCTGCCAAATGCGGGCGGAATCTTCAGGGGAAGATTCTAGCTGAAGGAGACCGGGATCCAAGGCCATCACCTTACGGGCGAGCGCTCGGAAGGATCCCATGGTGAAAATAAAGGTCGGTGGCAGAGACTATGAGGCGCTAGTAGATACCGGACCTACCTTTTCTATGATTCCAATAAAACCCTTTTTAGCTAAAGAAAGTGGAAAGCATGTGACTGTAGAAGGTATAGAGGGAAGACGAACTAGATTGCCTGTGTGTAAGACCCTCCTCACGAAAATTAGAAATAATATGTTGGAGCATGCTTTTGTAGTTTCCCCCGCCTGTCCCGTAGCTCTCCTGGGGTGAGATTTACTAACAAAACTCCAAGCTGAAATCTTCTTCCGTGAGGATCAAATTGTAGTGCAACTACCAGTGAAGCAGGGCTCAAATTACCAAATGGTCCTCTGGGCAGCCGAGACTGTGTCAGAAGCCAAAGGAATTGAGATCCTAGAGAATGTTGATTCATGTGTGTGGGCAGATGGGACTCCTGCCTGGGCAAAATGCATAAATCCAGTCAAGATTCCCCTGAAGGAGGGAGAGGGTCCTGTGTGTGTGAGACAGTATCCTCTGAAGAAAACCACCCGTGCAGGTTTGAAGCCACTGATTGAAAAATTCAAGCAGTATGGGTGGTTAATAGAGGGATCATCCCCCTTTAATACCTCAATCCTGGGTGTGCCCAAAGCAGATGGTGCCTCCTTCAGGTTAGTGCAAGACTTGAGAGCTGTAAACAAAAAGGTTTTAGTGAATCTTCCTATGGTCCCAAATCCACATACCATTTTGACCCAAGTTCCAGCAGATGCCAAGGTGTTTTCTGTGTTAGATTTAAAAGATGCTTTCTTCTCTATCCCGCTACACGAAGATAGTCAGAAATTGTTTGCCTTTGAATGAGAAGACCCGGACACATATCATAAGACTCAATTGTTATGGACAGTGTTGCCCCAGGGATTTGTCTCATCCCCCCATATCTTTGGAACAGCATTGCAAAAAGACTTGGAGCACTGGAAAGAGACACACCCTGAGGTGGCGCTGCTGCAGTATGTTGATGATTTATTGATAGCAAGCCCTGATGTGCAGACGGGAAAAAGAGCAACAGAATCCTTGCTGAATACCCTGGGAAAGAAAGGGTATAAAGTGTCACGGGAAAAGGCTCAAATTTGTCAGCCAAAGGTCACCTTTTTGGGTTATGAGATTGAGAAGGGGGCTCGGACTTTGAGTAGAGATCAAATTCAAGCAATACAGGATATGCCTGCCCCCAAAAACCCCAAAGGGCTGCGAGCTTTCCTGGGCCTAACCGGGTTTTGTAGACTGTGGATTCCTGATTATGGGGAAAAAGCCAAACCCCTATATGAGTCCCTCACAAAAGAGGGTCTCACAAATTGGAAATGGACTAAGGAAAACCAACATGCATTTGAGTTATT
>NW_005841990.1:1354478-1383017 GCF_000455745.1 Alligator sinensis
ATGGCAAAGATAAATTGGTAAGGTGCGTAAAGCCAAAACCAGAACTCTGGTCAGAAATCCTTAGGGCTCGACCCTCAAGCCTTCAACCTCCTGAATGGCGAACTGTGCCCACAACTGTTAGTAGCCCCTCACCTACTGCTATTTGGGGACTTAAAGGCCCACCTGCGAACCCATGGGTGGGAAATTCATGGGTGGCCCTTCTCAAAGACTCAGCCCGGGCTCTAACTAACCAAAGTTGTCTTTTGTGTGCGCTTACTCCTGTTTCTAGTGATGAGGGAGTCCCTTTCTTGCCTATTCCCCTCAATAGGACTGGTATAGTCAGATTGGAGTTTTAATCGGAATTTCTCTTTGCGATATAATGGTTCTGGGAGAATTATGGTGGCAAAAATTACTGGATCTATTTGCATTTCCCAACACGGAAATAGATTTAAAGTGGGACAGTCAAGGTGCAAGAAAACATGGATTTCTAAGGAAATCGCCCCCTGGGAGGGTGCATGGACATGTGCAAATGTCTCATATAACAAGTTTGACAATTGTAGCTGCCTATTGGGTAAGGAGTGGATTTCAGTTTGGGGCATTAATTGTACCCACTATCGAAATGGTACCAAAGTGAGTGGGAGTTCAACAAAAAGAAGCTCACTAACTCTAACTTTAATGAGCTCTCGTTCCACCATCACAAATGAAGCCTGTGGGCTATGGTGGATTTGTGGGCGATGGGCATAAGGGCATTGCAGCAGGGGGAGGCCAAAAGTGGAAAAATGATGAGTGGCCAGCAGAGAGAATCATTCAGTACTATGGTCCAGCAACTTGGAAGCCAAGCGTGGTTGGGAGAGAGCCTACATATTTGACAAATCGAATTATTAGACTCCAGGCCGTAATAGAAATTGTTACCAATAAAACTGCCGCAGCCCTGCGTCTGATTGGCAACCAGCTCACTCAACTACGTACTACAGTACTGCAAAACCACTTAGCTCTTGCTATTTACTTGCAAGTGAAGGAGGGGTGTGCAGGAAGTTGAATTTATCAAATTGTTGTGTTAAAATCGATGATAATGGTGAATTGATAAAGGCCTTAGCGGATGAAATGGAGGAGGTAGCACATGTCCCAGTCCAAACATGGAACGGGTGGAATTTTAATTGGTTTACATCCTGGCTCCCTAATTTTGGATGGTTAAGGGGAGCGTTCTTAATCTTTTGTCTGCTAATGTTGATACTTTGTTTGCTTCCCTGTATTATACCCTGCATCACGGCTCTTGTGAGACGAACAGTACAGTCGGTCGTCAACCAAGAGATGTTTGTGCATTATCAAAAGTTAGCCATAGCTAAAAATTATTAAAATTAGAGTTAGAAAGCATCTTGAGGGGGGAATAATTGTGGTAAAAATATAGCATAATCTATACATCCTGCTTTTATAATTGTTTCTGCATATTATCACAATTGCTTCTGCTAAGGCATGTAGGCCAATGATAGATTTACGAGTAGCACTAAACTTCTGCAGACAGAGCCAGGAACAGATGCAATAAATAACTCCTTATGAGAGATAAGAGAAGAGGGACAGAGAAAACTGTTGATGTAAAGAAATCAGACCCTGACCGAAGGATGACTGAGAGGGGCTTAAGGGCTGCCCCAGAGAGGGGATTTAAGATGTA
The DNA here is from genome assembly GCF_000455745.1 of Alligator sinensis. NCBI lineage: Eukaryota > Metazoa > Chordata > Crocodylia > Alligatoridae > Alligator > Alligator sinensis. The sequence goes on from NW_005841990.1 coordinate 1,356,127, forward strand.
AATGAGACATGTATGTAAACCGTCATAGAACATGTAACTGCTAAACATATGATGCAAGACGTAATATTTGGGCTGCCAATAATCACACGACACGTTGAAATCTATTGTTTATGTTAGCTATAAAAAGGACCCTCAGACCCTGTTTGGGGTCGACTCTGATTTGAGCGACTAGCTCCCTTGTCGATCTGTTTGCAAACAATAAATTTGAAATTGGACTCAGCCTGTGTGTGTGACTCTCTGCTGGAGGTGGATTGGACAAGCCTCCAGGGGCACGAAACTAGCAGTTTGTGCAACACAGAGTCCCTAGAGTAGGGCTCAAACTGGGTACCACCATGTTTTGGCTCTACTGCACTTGACCAACTGTAAGCAGAACTTTATTCTTCTGACTCCTAGTCTATGTCTTAGCAACAAAAATCTTCCCCTTCCCATTGGTTCAAATTCATCAGCAGACAAACAGGTGAATAAATGTATGTTTCAGCTGGTTTAAAGCAGGAGAGAGGGCTGCTGCCTAGGAATGTGCAGCAGATGGCATGATCCAACTGTTATGATCCAGGTGAGCATGGGGTGGATCCAGGATGGTTGCAATGGGGGTGTGGCCACATCCCCTTTGGGGGTGGCGCACATATGCAGTGGAAAGCACATTACACATGTGCCTCACAGCTAAAAAGGATGTGGACGCTCAGCCCCTTGCTGCAATTCTGGATGCCAGAGAGTGTTCAGCAACTCTTGTTGGAGCTCTGAATGTAGTCTGAGCTCACCAACACAGGGTTCCTCAGAGTCCCTTTTTTCAAGCATCTGTAGGGCCTGCTGCTCTTTGTTCTTCCTATCCTCCTCCCCTTCCTCCTGACCTGGGTGAATTCAGTGGCAGGGAATGGAGGAAATGGGTTGAGCAGCTGCAGGCAGCACAGAGCTGAGAAAAAGCAGGGGATACATGTTGCTGGCTGCTCCTCCACTCTTTTCCTCTGATGGGGATGAATTTAGTGGAACTGGGAGGGGAAAAGCAAAGAGCAGCAAGGACTCTGGGCAGAGCCTACACCAGCCAGTGGTGAGCTCATGCAGCTCCCAGCACATGCAGAATTCCTAGCAGGAACTGTGCTAAACTGCCAGTGAGCTGTGGGATTTGACTGTGCATGAAGGGCACAGGCAAAGCAGGGGTGCAATTGCAAGGTTGCAACACCTAACCCCTGGATCCACCCTTGCAAGTGAGTGAAATCACTCTGATTGACTGAATGAAGCAGAGTTTGAGTTGAAGCAGTTTTGTTATGCCTGTACTTCTTTAGAATTGCTATAGACGTAGCAGACAACACATCTACATGTGCATGAATGCACTTTAGTTAATGTGCATGAAATCTGGTACCTCTATTGTGAGGTATTAGGAAAATGTGCATTAGCCTATCTTAATGCACATTAACTAAAAAGCATGCTTTTAATGACACTGTAACGCACATTAAAGTAGGCTAATTAATGTGTATGAAAGTGCCCATAGATGCAACCAGCACTTGCATTCTAACAGACTGTGCTGGCTATCCTCTGCAATTGATATGATTGTTGGGTCGGTCTGTGCCCTTACATGGTGTTTACACTGTTTAGTGTTGATCAAAAGATTCAATTTTTACCAGATACATTTACTTTAAAATGTGTACAAACTTTGGGTTTCACAGTTTAAAATAAAAAAAACAGCAAGAGCAGCAACAACAACAATTAGCGCCACTACCACTGTCAGGTGTATAGGGAAAAGTTGATTTAATACAAAAGGATGAAAGACTTCATTAAGGGTCAGCTGCATTGATAAATAATGCCTTACCTGCATCAGAGTTTGGAGAATCAGCCAAGGGGCTGGTGGGGATAGTAGGAGCTTTCTGGCTCCTGCCCAGAAAGCAGCTAGAATGTTGTGATTTTTAGGGAAAATTCCCCTCCTCACATGGGACACTACAAGCCTATGCACCATCAAGTGCCTCATAAAATAGGACTTGTGTGGGACTGAATGTGTTCTTTAAACAAGGGAGGGGAGATTGACTTGCATGGCTGTAAGTGCTCTGCATCCTAAAGAGAGAATGGTCAGGCAGAACTTGAGTGCTGGCTGGAGTGGTCATATGAGGTGTTGCTCTTGTTCTAGGACAATGCAAGGTCCTGTGTTAGGTCTGATGCACTGTCTCATCTGAACTACCACTACATCATAGACTTTGGCAGAGTTCCTAGGCTTCCTGTGGTGACTGCCATATGTGAGTGTACACCAACGCAGAGCCACAGCCTAGTCCGCCTCTTGTTTTATTTTACTTGGATATAGTATTTTTCTGAATTTGCTGTCTTAAGCTGTTACTCTTGCAGTATTTCCTGGTCCCACTGCTGAAGGGGAAGTATGTGGTGGTGGTACATAACTCACTCCCAGAAATACCTTCCTAATATTTGTGGGAAAGATGTGGCTATCTATTCTGAACCTTTGCCTATGGGGACACTCCATGTGGGGCAACTTCTGGTCTTAGACTTCGATTGCATTGTTCTTTTTTCCAAGGACATTTAAAAATCAATTGCACAATGACAAAATATATTTTAAAGCTGTGATTATTCCAAAGGCAGATGTATCTAATTACATTTGTTCCCCTTTGAAACCAGATCTAAAGTTTTGCTGATGCTCCATGGAAAACTTAAAACCCTTTCTATTAAGAACCCATTAGGTTTACAGTGCAAATGTCATTCTCATTTAAATTACTCACCCCTTTTTGTCTTTTATGCTTTAAGAATATTTTTCTTTTGACATGTTTTATTTCTTTACAGTTTATTGGTGCTGTAGGGAAGATTTCGATTTCACATGAGGTAGTGGTCCAAATTCAACCTGAGTGAACCACCATAGAGCTCAGTGAACTCAGTTTTGCCATGTGTGTCCAGAAGGTAAGCAAGCAGCAGGGGTGAATTTAGAAAGATTATATTTTTGTGATATATGTGGAAGTCCTCTAGCTAGAAGATCCAAACAGGAAAGAACTCTCTTCTCCCTTTGCTGGTGAAAAGGAAACGTTTTATCACAGTTTCATTTGCTACATGCCCACAATTCTTTCAGTGATATCTGAAGAATCAACATATTTTTAATTTGGGGACTTCTCAAGCCAAGAGGCTTGAGGAGGGGGAAAAGATTTTATTTTCTTGTGAAGAAATTAATTCCAAGTAGCCTGGATTATACTAATGGGTATTTTTCTCTAGTGGTGATTTTGTCTTGTGAAACAAGGCAGGTGGCAGTTTTTGTGGCGAGAGCCAATGCAGACAACAGCAGCAGATCAAGCTGAGCTTGTTTAGAGTTCCTGCCTTCCCAGTTCCTTAATAAGACTGAGCTGAGGCCTCCATGTAGGAGCTCACTTGGAACTGGAGACAGATCTGCACAGAAACAAGTGGCCTTTTTCTGTTTACTGATTTAAATTGACCATTGGGTTTGGTGGATGAGTGAAATGGTATAATCAATGGACTATTGCATGTTAACAGACTACTGCCAAAGGTACTGGAAAAGGTATTTCACTCTTTATTTGCAAATAAATTCTTTTGAGGTTTCCACCCCAAATTATGACTGTGTTTCCTTTTCTATAATAAAGTCTTCTTCCTTTGTGTGCAGTTTTGGAGTGCACATGAATGAGGAATTTCTACCTACCAGGGGTGACCAGGGAGGTTGTGTTTGGTTTTCCAGGTTTCAAATTTGGACTTAAATTGATTTAACTATCTGAAAAGAGATACCGCAGAGATATTAAGCCTTGCCCTTTTTCATTCCATTAAATATCTGGTAGAAGGGTTGTGTATCCTGCAGTCTCTTTAACATTATTTCGCTGAGGGAAGCATTGTGGTTCCTTTCCTTGCTCTCTTCACTCCTGTGTTGTTCTCCAGAGACCAAGGAGTTAAACTTATAGAACAATAAAGCTTGTTTATTCAGAGAGCGGTACCTTGCCTACAGTTCTGCGGTTCCCTTCTGCAATCCCGGGCAAATGTAACAACTTGCACATAGACAGACAAGGTTCTTTGGGTAAATCTGATATCTTTTATTAGACCAACTCAAATAGTAGGAAAAAAAATTTCTTAGCAAGCTTTCAGGTTTAAAAAACCTTTGTCAGGCTGAGAAAGCATCTGCAGGTGGTGTGTGCTCTTCCTGGATGTAATGAATAGTAAAGAAGCCAGAGACTGGTATGCATGCAAGAAATGCAGTCAGTGAAGATGTAAATTGAAGAGTCAGTGGGTGAGAGACAGGCTGGGGCAGGGGGAGGGGGATGAATGTAGCAGGTAAATAGTGGAGAGGTACCTGGGGGGTCAAATCATAACCCTCAAAACCCAGTGAAAAGCCTCCCCCCACCCCGCTTGGTCACCTGTCAGTTTGCTGGCTGCAGACAGTATGATGAAGCAAGGAGGGAGATTGAAAAGATTCATAGATTGTAGAGTCAGAAGGGACCACAAAGGATCATCGTGTCTGACCCCCTGCCCCTGGCAAGAAAGAGATCTGAGGTCAGATGACCCCAGCCAGGTGATTGTCAAGCCTCCTCTTGAAGATCTCCAAGTTAGGTGATAGTACTACCTCTTTTGGAAGCCCATTCCAGATTCTGGCCACCCTTACTGTAAAAAAATTCTTCCTAATGTCTAACCTGAATCTACTCTCAAGTAGTTTGCGCCCATTATTCCTAGTTACTCCCTGGGGCGCTCTGGTAAATAGCGCATCACCAATTCCCTGTTGTCCTTCCTTAATAAACTTATAGGTGGCTACAAGGTCTCCCCTCAACCGTCTCTTGTGAAGGCTGAAGAGATCCAGATCTCTCAACCTCCCCTTGTAGGGTCTTTCACTGAGGCCACTAATCATGTGAGTGGCTCTCCTCTGAACCCTCTCCAGATTCTCCGTGTCCCTCTTGAAGTGCGGCACCCAAAACTGGGCACAGTACTCCAACTGCGGCCTGACCAATGCCGCATGGAGGGGGAGCATCACCTCCCTTGATCTGTTGGTCATGCATCTGCTAATGCATGACAAGGTGCGACTGACCTTGTTGATGGCTTTGTTACATTGCTGGCTCATGTTCTTCTTTGAGTCAACTATGACTCCAAGATCTCTCTCAGCCTCTGAGCTTCTGAGGAGGTCATCCCCCAACCTATAGGTGTGCTGGGGATTCCTCCTCCCTAGGTGGAGTACCTTGCAGTTATCTTTGTTGAATTGCATCCTATTTCATTCCGCCCATTGATCCAACCTGTCCAGGTCGGCCTATATCTGCTTCCTGCCCTCCGGTGTGTTAACCTTGCCCCATAATTTGGTATCATCAGCGAACTTGGAGAGGGTGCTCTCCACACCCTTGTCCAAATTGCTAATGAAGATATTAAATAACATCGGTCCAAGGACCGAACCCTGTGGGACCTCACTGCCCACCTCCTTCCAGGCCGAGAATGACCTGTCCACCACCACTCTCTGGGTGTAGTCCCTAAGCCAGTTAGCCACCCACCTTGACTGTAAGCATCCACTCCACAGCCTGCTAGCTTCCCTGTGAGAATAGGATGTAAAACTGTGTTGAAGGCCTTCCTAAAGTCCAGGTAGATGACATCATCCTCAGCTCCTGTGTCAAGGCAGTGTGTGACCTGGTCATAAAAGGCTATAAGGTTTGTCAGGCAGGATCTACCTGTGACGAGCCTATGCTGGTTTCCTTTCAGCATTGTTTCCCCTGCTGAGCCTTCACAAATATACTCTTTGATGATTTTTTCCAGTATTTTCCCAGGGATAGAGATAAGACTGGCTGGCCTAAAGTTACCCGGCTCATCCCTTCTCCCCTTCTTAAAAATGGGCACCACGTTGGCCCTTTTCCAGTCCTCAGGGACCTGGCTGGAGCACCATGAGTGCTCAAACAGCTGTGCCAGCGACTCAGCTAGGACACTGGCCAATTCCTTCAGCACCCGTGGATGGAGGTCATCCGGGCTGGCTGACTTTTACCCATCCAGCCCTTTCAAATGCTTCTTAACTAACTAAAAGCTCCATATCATCAACAGATGCATGGACTGCATGCACCCCCTTGCCTCAGAGTGCTAGCCCAGGGCTGGGGTCTGGCAACACTCCCACCCCATGAGCAGCCAGCGGGGATAAGCCTGCAACCATGCAGGCATGTAGTTGGGTTAAACTAACCTGAAAGATTGAATCAAGTCAGGCCCAGGGTTTTTTAATGTCTGTCCCTAGCCCTAATGTTAAACTGATTCTTCTTTTTATTGCTTGAGTCATTTACAAATAGACTGGACAGACACTGGGATGAGCTTTAAATTAGCCAGCACAGCACACTTGTGGATAGAGAAACCTTTCTCTGGAAATGGACAAAGAAAGTCATCCTCAGAATGTATGAATCTGAGAATTCCTTTAACATATCAGAAGCCTATTTCCTTAAAGTATGTTCATAAATATATATATATAAAAATTGTGTCTTGGTAAAGATAGAACTCAGTGTAAAGTGAGTGGACAGGGGCAGCAAACAGGAAAAACAGTTTCTTGGAAGCAAGAGGAGGAAGGGGAAGAAGATCATGGTACCAGGCATGAGATCCTGTTCTGGGAAGGTGAGTGAGCCAGGGATGCCTGTGTATTTACTTTGCTGAGTATTTATTTGGTAGGCTGTGTGCATAAGCTGCACTAGAAAATATTATTGGTGAGGGCTGGGTGACATGGAGTGTGCTCACCTGATCCCACTCCTCCCTCCTGCAGGGCTATTCCAGGGCTGGCATACACTGGTGCTGTGCACACGGTGGCAGAGGAGCATGTTGCAGGGGCACTGGCTGCAGCGATGCAGTGGTGGTGGTGCTGGAGCTGCTGCTGCCAGCCCAGTTTGGGGTGGCTAGGCCCCGTTAGTCCTGGCCTTCTGCTGCCTATGGCTGTATGTGTTTTGGGAATATGCTCTGAGCAGCTGGGAATGCTGCTAGCTGAGTGATCCCTGGGTGATTTGCTACTTGTGCCTAACAGAAGCCCTAACGAGGGAGCAGAGCCAGTCCAGGCCCAGCAGGGTATAAAAGGAGACTCCCTGAGCCACCATGGAGTAAGTGAACAGGGAAAACAGTTTGCACTCAGTTTTCAGGTCAGTTTGCTGGCTACCCTCCCTCTTTGAAGGGGAGCCTTTAAGGTATGCTCTTTCTTGTGATTAAGAGTAGCTAACCTACATATATTTAGCATAAGTAGCAAAACTTAAGAGTTAACTAGAGTCCTGAGTGAGGAGGTGTTCACAAGGGAGTTTTCCTGGAAATTCTCTCATCTTCCTTCACTGTAAGCTTGGTGAGAGGAACCACGAGAAAAAGAAACATTCAGGGCCAAGGAACAGTGAACAGGGGAGTTTGCTAGGCAAGGTCTGCTTGCAAGAGGCCTAGGAAGGGAAAAGTGGTAGATTAAGAGACCAAAGAAATGGCTGGAGGATGTCTCCATGCCAAAGCCACTGCTACTGCCAGCTTTTCCTCTGTGCGCACCTGTGAGGTACCTGTCCAGGCAGGATGGCTAACTGTCTGGCTTCCACCCAAGTCATGGCTTGCTGCTGTGGAGACTGTGGCTTGCAGTTTCCTTCCAGTGACAGCCAGGTGGGGGAGTGCTTGCAGTGTGAGCAGTCCCTCCTTGTGGTGTCCCTCAGGGAGCAGGCAAGGCAGCTACTACAGGAGATGGCAAGGCTCCAAAGCATCCTGTGTCATGAGGACTTCATCAATTTGATGTTGGAGGAGATCTCTAGGACTATGCAGTAAGGACTGACAAAGACAGTGCTAGAGAAGGAAGCGGACATGGACTTCTAGGAAGGTGGAAGCTGGAAGCTTGTGATTGCTGGTGGCAAGCAGAAATCTATATCTTCACCTGCAGCAGTTTGCCAGGAGAACAGATATGGAGCCCTAGAAATAGAGGAGGAGCATGTTCCATTGGTGGAGGAGGCCAGGCCAGGCATCTCCAAGGTTGGAAAGATTAGGACCACTGTCACCAAGAAGAAATGATGGATGGTGGTGATTGGAGACTGTCTTCTGCAGTGGATGGAGGATTGATCTGCAGGCCTGACCAAGTTGTCTCAGGAGGTTTGCTGCCTGCCTGGATCCAAGATGTCATGGAAGGATTATTATGACTCATCTGGCCCTCAGACTACTACCCCATGCTGCTCATCCATGTGTGCACCAATGGTACTGCTCACTTTTGACCCTGAGCAGATCACCCTTGCATCCAGAGCCCAGTAGTCACTTTTGAAGGGGATGAGGCCTCAGGTGGTGTTTTTCTTGATCTTTCTGATCAAGGAGAAGGGCCCAGGCAAGAGCAGATGCATTCTGCAGGTCAATGCTTGGCTGTGCAGGTGGTGTTTCCAGCAGGGCTTTGGCTTGTTCAACCACAGGATATTGTTCCAAGAAGGACTGCTAGGAAGAGACAGGTTCCACCTGATGAAGAGAGGGAAAAGCATCTTCGAAGACAGGCTTGCTAACTTAGTGGGGAGGGCTTTAAACTAGGTTTGCTGGGAGTGGAGATCAAAGCCCTGGGGTAAGTGGGGAAGTGGATGACCTAGAAGAAGAGCAAGCAGGAAGGGGCGACAGAGGAGGCCTTCTCATTTTTTTCTGAGAAAGTAGGGCAATCAGCTAGTTACCTCAAGTGCCTGTGTACACATGCATAGAGCCTGGGAAACAAGCAGGAAGAATTGGAAGTCCTTGCACAGTCACAGAGCTATGAGGTGATTGGAATAACAGAGACTAGGTAGGAGCTTGCGTGACTGGAGCACTGTAATGGATAAGTAGAAACAATTCAGGAAGGATAGGCAGGGGAGAAGAGGAGGAGCTGATCTTTATGTAAAAAAGCCATATGATTGCTCAGAGCTTCAGTATGAAACTGGAGACAGGCCTGTCTAAAACCTCTGGGTTAGGGTCAGAGGATAAAGCAACAAAGGATGACATTGTGGTTGGTGTCTGCTATAGACCATGAGACCAGGAGGATGAGGTGGATGAGGCTTTCTTTAAACAGCTAGTGCAGGTTTCCTGATCGCAAGCCCTGGTTCTCATGGGGGATTCTGACACCCACTGGGAGGACAATACAGCAGTGCACAGGCAATCTAGGATGCTTTTGTAGAGTGTTGGGGACAGCTTCCTGCAGCGAGTGTTGGAGAGGAAAACCAGGTGCTATGCTCTTCTTGACCTGCTGCTCACAAATGGGGAAGAATTGGTGGGGAATGAAGAAGTGGATGGCAACTTGGGCAGCAGTGACCATAACATGATTGAGTTCAGGATCCTGAGGAAAGGACAGAAAGAGAGCAGCAGAGTATGAACTCTGGACTTCAGAAAAGCAGATTTCAACTCACTCAGGGAACTGATGGGCAGGATCTCCTGAGAGGCCAGTCTGAGGAGGAAAGGAGTCTAGGACAGCTGGCTGTACTTTAAAGAAATCTTACTGAGGGTGCAGTAATGAACCATCCTGATGCTCAGGAAGACTAGTAAGTATGGCAGTAGACCGGTTTGGCTTAATAGGGAACTCTTCAGTGAGCTAAAGCACAAAAAGGAAGGTTATAAGAAGTGGAAACTTGAACATATGACTAGGGAGGAGTATAAGAGGATTGCTTGGGCATGCAGGGATGAAATCAGGAAGGCCAAAGCACAATTGGAGTTGCAATAGAACAAAGGTAACAAGAAGAGTTTCTATAAGTATGTCACCAACAAGAGGAAGATCAGGGAAAGTGTGGGTCCCTTTACTCAATGACAGCCTAGTGACAGATGAGGTGGGAAAAGCTGAAGTACTCAATGACCTTTTCATCTCAGTCTTCACAGGCAAGGTCAGCTCCCAGACTACTGCACCTGGCTGAAGTAACATGATGCTTCTTCCAGTAAAGTGCACTTTTTTTTTTAGTTTATTTTGGTTTTGGGTTTGTTTTTTTTTGGTGCGTGCAAGCATTCATAGTGTCCATCTTCAAGAAAAGGAAGAAGGAGGATCCAGGGAACTACAGACTGGTTAGCCTCAACTCAGTCCCTGGAGAAATCATGAAGCAGATCCTCAAGGAATCCATTTCTAAGCACTTGGAAGAGAAGGTGATTAGAAACAGTCAGCAATAGCAAGTCATGCCTGACCAATTTGATTGCCTTCTATGATGAGATTACTGGCTCTGTGGATGTTGGGAGAACAGTGGATGTAATATACCTTGTCTTTAGCAGGACTTTTCATGTGGTCTCCCACAATATTCTCACAAGCAAGCTGAGGACGTATGGGTTGGATGAATGAACTAGAAGGTGGATAGAAAACTGGATGGATTATTGGTTTCAGAAGGTAGTAGTGAATAGCTAGATATCTAGTTGGCAGCTGGTATCAAGTGGCATGCTCCAGGCATTGATCCTGGGGATGTTTTTGTTCGATATCTTCATCAGTGACCTGCAAACTGGCATAAAGTAGACCCTCAGCAAGTTTGCAGGTGACACCAAGCTGGTGGGGAGTAGTAGTTTCACAGTAAGGTAGGGCTATGATTCAGAGAAACCTCAACAAATTGGAGGATTGGACCAAAAGAAATCTCATCAGGTTCAATAAGGGCAAGTGTAAAGTCCTGCACTTAGGACGGAAAAATCCTATGCATGGGTACAGTCTAGGGACTGCTGGCTAAGCAGCAGCTCTATAGAAAAGGACTGGTGGTTTACAATGGACTGTACAATTACAATAAGCCAACAGTGTGCCCTTCTTGCAAAGAAGGCTAACAGCATACTGGGCTACATTAGTAGAAGCATTTCCAGCAGATCCAGGGAAGTGATTATTTCCCTCTATTTGGCACTAGTGAGGCCACATCTGGAGTACTGTGTCCAGTTTTGCACCTCCCTGCCCCCCGCCTACAGAAAGTATGGGGACAAATTAGACGCCAGTGGAGGGCAACAAAAATAGTTAGGGAGTGGGGCACATGACTTGAGGAGAGGCTGAGGGAGCTGGGCTTATTTAGTTTGGAGAAGAAAAGACTGAGTGGGGGTTTAATAGCAGCCTTCAACTACCTGAAGGGGCATGGGGATTCAAAGAGGATGGAGCTAGACTGTTCTCAGTGGTGGCAGATGGCAGAACAAGGAACACCCATCTCAAGTTGCAGCAAGGGGAAATTAGGTTAGATATCTGGAATACCTTTCTCACTAGGAGGGGTAATAAAGCACTGGAACCTTATTGGTTATCCAGAGAGGTTGTGGACTCTGCATCCTTGGAGGTTTTTAAGACATGGCTAGACAAAATCTTGGCTAGGATGATATATTTGGGGATGGTAGTTTTGAGCAGGGGGTTGGATTAGATGAACTCCTGAGGTCCCTTCCAACCCTTATTTTTTATGATTCTAAATACACCAAGGTTGAATCTTCTCTGATTCTAACCCATTTCAAAATGCTCTTGCCTTCAGGTGGTAATTAGTCTGTTATCTGTGACGCAAACTTCACAATTTGAAATCAAATTTCAAATACACCAGAATTTAGGGGAGATATATATAATCCTAGGCATCTGACTCACATTTGGTTTATGTAAGTACAAACAGTCTGGAATTACTTTACTGCATTATGTAGCAAGCGGCAGCACTAAGGCCCTATACTCACTGACGTTACTGGCGTCAGTGTAGTGGCATCTCCAGATTCCAAACCAGAAAACTGTTTTGTTCTACCCCGTTTCTAAGTTCAAGTCTCCAGAGTCCTGAGGTTCCTAGACCCTGCCTCCTTCAAACTCTCAGATTCTCTTTTTATTTCTAAATCTTGCCCTGATGTTTGGTTTTTTTTCTCTCTCAATCCTGTTTAGTAACTATTGTTTGACTTATACTACTTTTTTAATTTGCCATTTTTTAAAAAGACTTATTTAAAATAAACTTTTATAATAAATTATTTTGTGGGTACTTTATAGTAAAAAACTCATGCTCATTATTCATTACTCTTAAGCTTTATTTTGTTTACACTGGCCGCTACAAAATCAGTAGTACTGATGTCCTGGTGTACTGATCATTACTTTCACTTTTGCTCATAGGAATGGGTCCCTAAGCTTGTGGGAACGTGTTTCAGTTACAGTCTTCATATTTAGCAATTGATCAAAATGATAAATTGGGGTGTGGGTCACACTTGATTTTCCATGGTTCTACTTGTTATGAATCTGCATGCAGCTGGGACCAGTGACAGAGTTTTGTATATGTAGTGTAACTGAATAATTTGTAAAGTGGTAGAATCAAAGCAGACTAATCTTATAGTTAATCACTATAATTAATTAAATGTATCATACCACTAATGCTGCTTAAATACAGCTGGCTGTGTTGCAGCATTTGTGGCATGCGTCATTACAATATAATGGAGATTTCAGTCCCATCCGTGATAGTTATTGCCTTCCAGCAACTCACTCATTTCAGCACTGCAAGGTATTATAAACTTCTGAAGATAATTTACCATCCAAATGCTTTCTTTTAATTTGATTTATATGTTTAACTTTAGGCAAAGGTATTAGCTGTTTGCTTCAATTGGAGCCATAGTTACTTTCCTTTCCTTAGCTTTATAGATTTACATGAACTGAATGTGCTGCCTAGTTCCCATGTGAAAGTACCCCCGTGGTATTTACAAGGCACTAAGTTCTGAAGTGGGAACATGTGCTGCTGTAGTCTAGCATGCCAAGGTATAAGATTTTAAAGGAGAGTTCAGCATAGCCTCTGTGCTTACTGTTGTTAATAATTCTTTGTATATGTTGGAGAAAATTTCAGAGACTAGAAAGTTAGTATGTTAATGATAAAAAGGATAGCTGCAGATTGTGGATTGCATGGTATTTTATCAAGTAATGATTGCCCAACTCACTCATGGCTTTCCCACATAGAATAATAATTAGGACAGAAAATCCTAAAGTACCCTATTGTGTAGGGTGGATATAGTGGGCTAGATCAGCAGTCAGCAAATGTTTTAAAGTGGCAGGCTGGAATGACCCAGCTTGGGTCTAAAACAGGCCAGCACCTCTACTTCTTCCAGCCACGGCATGGGTCTCATCTACCCAGCTGCAGTGTGGGTGAAGCCCCTGTTGCTGGAACACCATCAGAGTCCCCATATCCACAGACTAGATCCAATGGTTCCATGGGACGTACATCTTCAGGTGGTAAATACTAATGTATATCCATTATTTCATGCTGAATGGTGACCTTTGAAGTGTAATGCCAGTTTCCTCAGAAAAAAACCGACGGAAAAACATTAGAAGGAAGGACTGGAAGAGATTTCCTGGTTCAGTGAGTCCAGTCCCCAGCTACTGCAAAAAGTCCCATAATAGCATCCTATACTTATTCTGCCCAAGGTCCATCTTGAGATTTGTCAGGTTCCTTGCCTGCACTGTTCCTGTTTCAGGACTTCATTCATCTAATGCTAAAAACCTCCTCATTTCCAGTCTATATTTATTCATAGCCTGATTATATTCACTTGTTCTTATGCCAACTTCCTTCTTTATCTTGAAGAGCCCTTATCTGTCTTCCTTCTCCCTATACATTCATACTCCTGATGAATTTATAAGGAGCAATTATTTCCACACTCAGCCTGTATTGATAGACTAAACAAACCAAGCTCCTTTAATCTCTTTTTATAAAATAGGCTGTACATTCCCTGGATAATCCTGGTTGTGCTTCTTCACACCTGTTGGCATCTTGCTTTTCAGATTTCCTTTAAAATGTTCTGTACGGCAAGGATGAAGTAATCTTGGACCTTTTCTGCTGCTATGAAATGGTTCCTGCAGATCTTATTTAAAAAAAAACAACCTAAAATCCAAAGCTGTTTTAAGCACAGAACAGTATATGACACACGTTTACATTTTGGGGGATAACAACCAGTAGGTTAATTTGGGAAGGAGGGGTGACTGGGGCATCAGATCTGGGCACCGATTCAGAAGCGGCACTAGAATAGAAGCCCTCAGGGAGCATGCACTGCCATTGTACCCCAGGTTGAGTGAGCTTGCACTGAGGCAGCACCAGCCCATACTGCCACTGAGTCAGATGGCATGAAGGAGGTAAGTACTTCCCATGCCTGTGTCAACATTTAAAGTTACACCTCTGATAACAACTGAAACTAACTCTTCTTCCTTTTGTGTGTGTCCCTGCCTCAAAACAACAAACCATTTATTTTCCACTGATTACTTAAAGAAGCATAAAGAAAAGGGAGGAGCTACCTACTCTCTACTTACATGTATGGTAAATGGAGTGTGTATTTGGATTACATCAGGAAAAATGATCTGTAACTGGAGTCCTTCCAGACAGGATATGAAGTAAATAAGTAAGAGACTAGGTAAAGAAAAGTAACTGTTGCCAGCATTTCTTCTTTCCATCTTGATTTCATCCCTTACTTACCCTTGTGGGACCACACAGGAAAGATAGTACCGTCACAATCACCCTTCCTTTTCTTTTGCAGGGATTATTGATTATGATTATTGCAGCAGATTTCTTTGTTGATAGTTCTTTTTTCAAGTCCCTGTATCATCAAAATGCCATGAATGTCTATGCTGTTAGCAAAGCTCAATTAACTTTTGCTCAGAGAGTTCCCTCTGTAGGACGAGGATAAAGTATAATTAGCATAACTATTTAGGAACATAAATAGAATTCCTAAAGTACTTGCACATAGGTGATTTTTCTTTCTCATTTTCAGAAGTAAACACTGAAAAAGTTAACCAATGTGTAAGGTATACAAACAGGCCCAGTGATTTATGCAATAGAAGCAGAACATGAAGCAAACTTGGTTCTCAGGTTATGCCGATAATGTGTAGATGTACCCAAGATAGCTTTCATTATTTTAGGAGCAGTCTAGCTACAGCAGATTGGAACTTGGTGTAAGCTGCCAGACCCATCCAAGAAGTTAGGTAATTAGTATGCACTGAACTTCATGCCATCCTGCTTGGGAGAGGTAGTTTAAAACTAGCTTGGGTATGTTAACCATGTAGACATACTCTCACTTACACTTGTGTAAATCCATTTGATTGGATTGGATTTGTGATGGATTTACATTGGCATATGCGGGACAGAATTTGTTGCCTTATTTCTAAGATTTCCTTCGTGATGAAATCAAGTCAGTGACCTTCACCGTGACTAGGAAATGTTATTATTAAGAAGTAATTAACAGTCTTTTATTTCAGTAAAGTCTTGTCATGCTATAGAAGCATGTGCTGGACTATTGTCTCCTATTGCATTGTAGACAAGTGAATTTATGTAAGCTGTTAGTTTCATTGTGAAATACTTGAAATGTGGTCTTAAAAAGTACAATTAAGTCTTTCTGCCCTTAAATATTTTGGTATCTATTTCCTTTTGTAGCACGCTAGAAACAAAATCATTCACTTGCTCTTTGGTCTCCATTGTGATTTAGTTTCTTGTACTAAAGTAGTTTGTAATGTTAAAACAGGAGTGCAAAGAACAAAGTCTTGTATATTTTAAATGTTTCAGAGATGCTGATTAATTTTTCATATTATGGTAGCTGTTTGCATCACATGTATATGCCACCAAAAATACTAGCATTTGCTAGCATTTGCATTTGCATTTTTGGTGGTGTTTAAAACTTTTTCACATGTCTTTAAAGCACTAAATTAAATTGATGACATAATGTAATAAATCAATGTATTCAGTTACAAAATGTATGTTCTTTGTATAATATCAAATTTAAACTAATTATCTTCTAATGTTACATTGACTTAATGTTCAGACATCCATAGTATCCATTTCCAGACCCTATTTCAGTCTTTCTCTTCATTTTCCATGACTATTAAAGTAAGGAACCTCAAAAATGATTGGTGTTCATTTTGATAACTTTTCCAGGGCTTCTTGTAGATAGTCAGATTTGTGTAAGAAACAGTTTGTTTTGCAAACAAATTATTTTCCACTTTTTTTGCCAACTGGAGACCCAATGTTTTTAAAAGGAAATTATGAGAATTTGGGTTTATCATCAGTTGTTGTGTGGGCCCACCAAACTTTGCAGAAATTTAAATTTAAGTATTTAAATTTACAAGCACATCTTATTTATGTGAGCTAAGATTCAGAATTGATCTTCCTTTTCAGCTGTGCAAACCCCATTCTTCACTTGATGTCATATTTCTTGAAAAAAATTGGGCTTTTGCCTTTTATAGTTTCAGAGTTATAATCCAAGGACTTGCTTTGTGTTTGCAAAAAACTTCATGTGGTGAATGTCCTGTGCAGCATCAGTCAAAATGATGCACCATTTAAGTATGAGCTAAGCTATGGTGGCTGTTGGATAAGGGTTGGAGGTGAGCCTTTTAAATGAAACTGTAGCCTCAAGAATGAAACAAGCAGCTGGGCTGTTTGAGAGCAGGTAGAATCTGATGAATTATATTCTTCTTGGACCCTCGCCAGGATCCCAGTCAGTGTTATTAATTTGCAGTGGCTCTGAACTCTAGAAAGAACAACGCATCATGTGCAACATGTGTACTTCATATTTAAAGAAGCTGAGTTGCGTGTGAGCATTTTCTGTGGATTAAATCAGTTGCATCCAATTTTTAAAGAAATGAGGCATGCTCAGTGCTTCTTGCTTTTTTTAAATATTCTAATAGTAAAGCAGATTAACTTGTCACTTTTAACTTAATTGGTGTTTTGTATCTACATAACCAGCAACTACAACAGCAGCAGTAACCAGCAACCACTTTTGGTACTAAAACCTTCAGGACAAAACTCTGTGCTGCTCGTGAAGTTATGGAAAGTGACATAAGGTTACCTAGATACCCTGCACATATCTAAATCAGGTGCAATGTGAAAAGTAACAATTTACACCTGGTTTGGACTTCTGAAAATGCAAATATATTTCCTGCCCAGCCACGTACCCTGTACTAAGGTTGCATCCTCCACTGTCCTTGTCACAATATTCTCCCATTTGTAGGACAACTGGGATATATAATATCCAGGAAAGTATATGAAACCAATGCATATACAGATGCATGAACAAAAATACAGTGGGCACTCTACAGCTTTAGTGCCACTTCTACATGTGATTGAGCATGGCAGTGGGGGGAAGACTATTTAGAATATGGACTTAACAGTCTAGATTCATAGATTCATAGATTCATAGATTGTAAGGCTGGAAAGGACCTCAGAAGATCATCAGGTCCAGCCCCCTGCATTAGGCAGGAAAGACAACTGGTCAGGTGACCCCAGCAAGGTGATTGTCCAGTCTCCTCTTGAAGATTTCCAGGGTAGGCAATTGCTTCCTTGTTGAAATTTGCATTTTTGAAGTCCAGTATTTCTACCCTGCTATCTGATTTGTCTGCCTTGTGATGGACAGTGAACACGATGGCTTCATGGTCACTGTCGCCCAGACTGCCCTCTATATTTAAGTCAGTCACCAGGTCGTCATCTTTGACCAGTCACCAGGTCATCTCCTTCTAGTCTCTTTCTGTGTGTCCTCTTGTGAGAAACAAAATGAGACCAGGGCCTTGTAAAAGTGGGAACTCCTGAAGACTGAAAAGCAATTGGAAATGGTGATACTTGGGTACACAAGAACAGAGGTCCATGTTCTGTGGTGTATCTATGCCAAGTGCAGAAAGATGCATTGAGCACGCAGATGAAATAAATAGAGTTTAAGGGAGATTTACAGACCTGCCTGTTTTTTAAGGGCCACGTACAAAAGAAAAAAGTTCCCACTAGTGTGTTTGCCCAATATGGGCCTTGTGTTTTATAGTCATGCTCAGTGTTGGCTGCATTTAATTAAGTTCATAGTTGGTTTCCATTCCTGAGCTTTTGGCAGCAGTGTAATGATAGGCAATGTATTTAATGAGTTTTCCTTGTGTGATTATGAGATGACTGTCTTTTTTCCCCAGGCTGATTGGGGTGGGAAACCTCGTCTTGAATTCAAGTCAATATGGTACATAACAATTCCTTTTAATGTGTTTCCTATTTTTGGAGAAATCTAGTAACAATATATACACTTAGCTTACTATTAATGTTTTTCTGCTCTTTAATGGTATTTCCTTATGAGCAGAACAGACTTTTCACAGCAATTAAGATAGTATTGTAGAATGCAGTTTTAAAGGCTGCTACTTCTATTAGAAAATTCTTAATCTTAACTCTTTATATGTGCTTAAAGGAGTAAGATGCATGGTAAATTAATTTTCATTCGAATTAAATGTTTTGCTTCATGTATATCTTGCAATATATTATAGTGGCAAGGTTGATTCTTAGGGGCCCAAATGGTTGACATTCTGAGCAATAAAGGGTGGTTGCACACTGTTTAAACTCACTGAACTATGTTTTCTTAACAAAAATTGAGATGTCACTAAAAATGATGTTAGCGGTGACACTGAACTTCCAGTTCCACTAACTGCATGCAGGTGCAGATCGCCGGGAACAGGTACAATAAAGAACTTGTTGGCTATGTCAGCCTCTTCCTTCCTGTCTCCTCAATTACAGCATGTTTTTCATTACACTGATTTCCTGCTGTTTCACTTCCTCATTCGCTTGTACTCTCTTTTTTAAGCTAAATATTCCTGAGAATATTTGCTCTAGTTCAAGGGTGGCCAATTGCACTTGAGGGGGAGAGTATTCAAGTCAATATCCACAGATCTTTAGTTAGCGTGTATCTTTAGCTACCCATAATTATTGTAGCTCTTGTTTTTACATGCAGCATGTTCAAACACAGATTATCCTGTCATTTTCTTTGGTCTTTTCTTTTTAATCAGCACTTAATGAAACAACCTGTCATTAGACAGCTGGACTACCAAAGTGACATGAAAATCAAATCCATGCACTGTTTGCTTATAGACTTTCACATAGATTTGAAACTAGTGATAATTTATTTTTCTTTCTGCAGCTCAGCTCGTTTGGTCTAGCTGGAAACATGTGGCAGTAGTGACGTCAATATTTGCCAAAAGCTATAATTTACAGGAAGTGTTAATAGACATCATTCAAAATGTTGACAAGATTTCATATGACTTAGCAAGGCAGTCCACTACACATTTGTCATAATAAAATCCTACCATGCCATTTTGGGTGAGCTGTTTTCATGTTCTAAATCCATACAGATGTGCTCCATGTGTAGCTTGAATGAAACTATTCGGTTGCAGTTGCATATGAAATGCTTGAGAGCTGTGTGCTGCTAATGCACACTGGGAGATATTTAAGTACTGACACAAAGTAATGCGATATGGTGAAGTCTGAGTTCATAAGGAATCAGACAGCATTGGGTCAAGTCTCTTTTCAGCCTTCACAAGGATAATATTCCAAAGACATGTTATGGACCAGGTGCTTTCTTTTGCTGTATTGGGTGGATGGGAGAAGGGGTGCAGAGGGACCAGAAACGACACCTAGACCATTAATTGGAAATCAGGAGGCCTTAAGCAGGCTTCTTCTCTTCCCTATTCTGTTTATAGAAGTCTCACATTATTGTTGGGATCCAGTGGTTTGGTGGGATTTGGGCCTGGAAAGAGAGAGTTGTGGTTCTGTGCTGTGTGCTGCCCTCCAGTTCCAATGGATGTCTGGATGTCTTGCTTCATACTGCACTGAGTTGCTCTTTTCTGTAGGCAAGGAAGAAAGGGGGCCGTATTGCAGGATGGAGAACAAGTACCACCAAAAGGACTCCTGGAAAAAATCATGGAGTCTTTTCTGAACGGCTAGATTTATCTTATCTTTGACTTATCTTTGTTCTGATTTTAAAAAGTGGACATCACTCATGTTGCACCTTTTATGATTAATGACAATTCATGCTTCCTTATACTACTCCAGAACCTCAACCCTTTTCTGAAGAAGCCACCAGTCATCCAAGAGGTATGAACAGATGATCATAGAGGCTTTAAAACTGATGGTCAGTGTTCTTAACTGGTACAACATGCCATTCTTTTATTTAAATGAGCAAAATTGCAGAAATTCTATTTAATGAAGCTCTCTAACATATTGACTCCATCCAAATAGACTAGCTTAATAGATATAATTTTACAGTTTTTTTTTCCTAGAGAAAATAGATTTATTGGAGAAGGGAATGGGAAAAATAACAGCTTCAACCTTTACTTAAAATTAAATGGGCCTACTCCCTCATCTCCTTTTTCAGTTCTGGTTTTAAAAGCTTAATTTGAAATGGTTTGCATGTTTCTGCCTTCTTTCCTTTGGCCAGGGCCCAGGAGTGGACTGGTGAAATTCTGCCTTTTCCTGTGGTATTTCTGATGTGGCTTACACCAAGAGTCCTAGAAGTCTCACAAGACATCCTCCTGTCGCACAGTTTTGCAACCAAAGAAGTTTTGTCTAGAGTTTGCATTGCCAGCTGTACAATAAGCAATGGGTGGCTAGGTGCTACTGCTGCCAAACCAGCTGCCCCAGATAGCCTGATGGTTGCCATCACCCCTGCCAGTGCTGCTGCCCAGGATACAGAGCCCAGTTATTATGCATCTGTGATTTGCCAAAATTTTAGGGCCAAATCCATCTTGTTGCAACACCATCAAAACTATTGCAGTTTAGAAAAAGAAAGCTCTTCTCTTTGTTCTGATTTGAAAAAGTGGGCTTCTCACTCATGGTACATCTTTTATGACTAATGAGAATTCATGCTTCATGCCAGTGCAGTTGCAAGAAGAATGAATTTGATGAATGCATTGTCAGAGTCTGTCCCAGTTTAGTCTATTCTAAATAGGTCTTATGTGCTGATCATTGCTGTGAACTTCTGTATGCATCTTTCTGAAGTGCAGTACACAATGTGACTAACAGCTGTCACATGCAGTTCTTTTGCACCTGAAGCATGTGTCCCCAAAAGTCTTGTTTTGATGCAGTTTTGGGTTTTTCCCCCCTATTTGTGTGTGTGCGCTTTTTGTATTATATATACATATGCTAAATACTTATGTTAGAGATGGAAATGTAGCAGAAATGTGTTTTGTACTTGGAGGAGGAAGTCATGAGGTTTGTGATGGCCATCAGTTCCTGGAGGAGTTCACTCTATAGTCTCTCTCCCTCACAGATGATCTTTGCCTTATCGTACAGAATTCTCTTGCGGTGGCAGAATGTAGCTCTTAACCACAGCCTTCAGCTGGGAACCTTTCAGTGACCTTTTAGCTATCCTGGGCCTACCCATGGGACAACCCATTAATAATATCCAAGAGTTAAAACTGAAACTATGAGTTAAAATTCTAAGGAAAGTTTAGAAAGATGAAGTGTGTTGTACTCACAGTGGTATTGCTATGAGTATTGAAGAAGTACCGGTTATTAGTCACTCTGTCAGCCATTATATTCCTTTCTGCCGGGAATAATTCAGTGTAGACGAAAATGCTTTCTGTATAGATGATGGTGATTGTGTTTGTTGTTGAAAATATGAACTTTATATGACTTTATATTTTTTCCTCCATTTTATTATCTTCAGTACTTCTCAGTGGGATAAGCTGATACTGTTAGCCTAGCACCGTGACAGCAAAGGAACTACCACTTATTCATAAATCATTACATTTCTAGTTGTACATATCTCTGTTTAAACAATGAGTGCTCCAGTACTTAAAAAGTGTTAGGAGTGTGTGATTTGACTGAAGATACTAATGCCTCAGCTGAGGGTGCACAGACCTCTGCAACAATCTTTTTTTTTTTTTTAATTTTACCCAAACTAAGCTGAAGTTAAGTTGCTTCCACCCTTTTTCTAAGTATGCCTAAATCAATGCTGTCTTGGGATGCTCAGATAGAAAAGTGCCATGTACTTTGGTGACATGGCAGCTCAGAGTACCTTATGGAGAGCGGATATGACTGAATTCTGTCAAACTCAAAGAAAGAGCTCTCAAGAACAGTTGCTCAATTCAGCATCATTGAATTTTTCCAGTAGGAGTGAGTAACTCAACCTTAATACAGCTTTACCCACACTAGCCAGGTCCTGTGGTCAAATCAGCAGCAACTTGTGATAAAGTCTGCTGATAGATGTGAGATCTTCCTGAAGCTGCAAGTAACTTTTCAGAATGCTGCTGTCTGATCCTTATTTTTGACACATGGATAGCTATTAATTATCTCAATAATTACTGCCAATTTTTACCCACCCTTTCCAGGAAAGGTCTTATTTCTGTAAGGTCTCATTTCCAAATTTGTGGTTCTAAATTGGTTGGACTTCGGGCTTGGGTATAGCAATGTAACAACAGTATATTAGTATTTGCCTGAGTAATGTCATTTGGCTTTGGTTTAGAGTGAGATATTCATGTTAATCCTTTACATCAGCCTTATCAGTTAAGGACTTGGACATTATTCACTTTTGCCACCCATTTGGAGATTGGGGTGGTTCTGAGCCTTTTAGTGTAGTTGGACCTTGACCGTGGCTATCAAAATCACTGATCTGAATTTCATCTATTTAAATACTGGAGACAATGATGCATTTTGTTACTGGAGGACCAGAAATACCTCACAAATTTGTTTGGAACTGCGAAAGTGCCTGAGAACTCATTGCAGTAAGAGAGATTGTATTTTGCAATGTGATGGAAAACCTAAGAGAATGAGCCAGCATACCACATAAGAGTATAAGTTTGCCCTTGTCCGGTGCAGAAATAGAAAAATGGTCCTAAACATAGTTGTGGTACAGCACGGGAAAGCACTATGGTCCTACAATTATCCAACCCAATCTGTTTCCCTGTGTGCACCATCATCTCAGCCTTTTACTGTATATTTGGTATTCAGACTATTGCAAATCTCCTTCTCCCCAGGCTAAAAGACAGATGCCCAGTATATCTGCTTGCACGTGGAAAGACTTGAGTTGCACTTGAAGATGCAGATAATGAATCCAGACAGTTATTAAGGTTTTTTATTATTAACAGATTATTATTATCATTATTATTATTATTATTTATTAACAGTTATTAAGGCTCCTGAAGTAATTAAACTAGGTCAGTAGGTAGTATGGCTTCATCCTTTGATTTGTATATTAAAAGGGGGCTCTTGAGGAAATTCATCTTTCAAATTGAGTATCTTTTTCACCTGAAGATGCATGTAAAATTCACTACTCCTTTTCCATCCATCCTAGAATCATGATGGATCCAGTGTTAAGATGGAGAGAGTTAAATACTGTTAGGTGGTTGGAAGCATGCAGTCAAGTGGTACAAAAAGAGAAAAATCCAATGAAAGATTTAATGTTGCATTCATAGATGACTGATCTTGAGCTAATGTACATGAGCCAAAGCTTCAAGTTATTGCCTGCTCTTTTCCAGATATCGCCCTTTCATGTCTTAACTATGGCAGATTTGCAGATAGAGTGAAACAGAATACAAAGGAATCTATGCATTTAATGTATACCATGTGGCTATAAAAGACTCTGTTCACATCAATTGCACTAACCATTCTTGTGATAACTGCAGTTTGTATACTCTCTTGTACGGTGCTCTGTCCCTTATGTTATGATGGTGCTGTAAGAAAATGATGACAATACCTTTGTGCTGTGTAAAAACAAAATTTAAATGGTGATTTTTATATGGTAGAAAAGCAGGAGTTCATTATATTTCCATTAGAACCGAGTAGCAGTAGTTTTGTAAAGATGACCATGCATCCAGAATAATTTGCTGACGGTAATTTTAGGGCAACCAAATTTGCTAAATTTAAGAAATCCAGGCCAATCACTCTTCAAATGTTTTGACCTACTTTCCTCTTGAACCTGTTCCAAAATAATAATAATAAAAAATAACTATGGAGAAAGCAGATTACACAGCTCTACAATTTCACTGATGGGAATGCAAATGCCATTAAAGTAAAAGTGTTTCCTGCTGGCAGAGCAAGTATGCATTTGTGTGGTTGTAAACTTCTCAGTGCTCATTTAGATTTTGGGAAAGATGCAAGCCTAGGGAAGGGCACTGATTTAAACTGAACCCTTTAAATTGAATGCATCATTCTCATGTTCCTCCTATTTAATATGACACGTAAGACGCACATAATAGATTCTGTAGTGTCTTTTTTATCAACTTCAGGCTGTGTGTTCAGATTTCAGATTTTCTAAGACCTTTTGGTAAACTTAGTAAGATTTTTTTTTTCTGAAAACAATCCTTGATTTTTCTGTTTATAAGAATTCACAACTATCATCTCTTGTGAAATCTCTGGAGTGCTTTAATTTTTATGGCTTTAAAATATCTCTGCAATCATAGTTTGATGGAATTCTCCCTTTTTCTTTCTTTTTTCTTTAAATTTTTGCCTTTCAACATGATAGATTACAGAAAGCAAAGACATATAGCCCTTGTTTTTTAAAATTTGGGTAAATCTGTATAAAGAAGTTACAAGCCTAATTTTTGTTGTCAACATGCCATCTGAAAAATTTGCCTTTGAGGCAAAGGTATTAATTAATTTTCAAAAGAGGTAGTAGAAAGTATTGACAGGAAGCATTACTCCCTCCCATTCAAAAAAAATGTGCCATGTTTCCTTCCTTCTACCCCAGATGAATTGTATTGCTTTAGTGCCCCTCCCTGGGTTCACTCACCCCTCCTCACTCCCAGGAGAATTATTTTGTTATTTCCAGTGGGAAGATGATTTACTTTCAACCGGTTCCTTTCATGATTAGATGCAGGAAATCAGAGCTACAATCTGATAGCATTCAGAGTGTTTCACTTCTTGTACTGAAAATTGTTACCATGAATCACATACACCTCCCTAATCCCATTTATAACCATATATGGACATACTCAGTACTAAAAATTAAGGCAGGTTTGTGAGTTTGTAAGAACTCAGCACAAGTAAGCTTATTTCTAGGTTCCTGATTCAGAAAAAAAACACTTAAAACCATGCTTATAGATATGCATGCATTTAAGTGCTTTACCTAATTAGTAATCAGGACTCGTAGTAGAGATGATATCTTTTATCGGACCAACACGGTTTTTGTAAAAAAATTGGTCTAATAAAAGATATCATCTCTACTATGAGTCCTGATTGCTTTTTCCTCTATATCAATCTACAACTTGGATACTTTACCGAATTAGTGTCACTGCAAGCATTGTATCATTACTGTAGCCATGATATATACTTGAAATAGCAGGAATTTAGGAGGACTCAGGAAAAACAGAAAAAAGTTTTATAAATCAGCATTACTGCAGCTCTATCCTACTGAAATAACTTTCTGTAAACTGCACATCTAAGGACTTTCCATTAGTCAACAAGTACCTCTACTGATCTTAATCCTGAAGAATTCCATATTTAGCACAAATAGTTGTTCTTGAAGTTTGGTTTTATACATTCTTGTTACTGGATTATTTAAAGAGAACAGATGCGTGTTTTTAGGCCATCAGAGGGCAGTCTCTTCATTTCAAGACTGCAATAATAAACATTTCTTTTTCTCCCTCTACAGATGGCAGATGTTATAGGTAGTTCCTTTTTCTTTGAACAATAGTTTATTTAACAATTGTGTTTTATGGGCTATTTCCACAGAATGCCATAGGTAGAACTTTCCATTTACTATGTTTTCCCCCCCACCAAAGTTTAAGAGAAATGCGTGTTTCAAAACAAAAAAAAAATGTGTAATTTCTTTCAGAGTTAGCTACATGCTTGTATATGCTGGAGTTTATAAAGGGCATTGATTTCAGTTGGGCCAGTTGATGTAAGTGTTGATGTGTTTTGCCAGCATGGGGAAAGGTCATATTCTGCAGCTGTTAATGTCTTAATTTTCTGAGTAGAGAGGAAATAGAGAAAAGAAGTCAGATTAGTGTAAAAAGTGCCTCTCATTTGCAGCTTTCTGCCCCTACCCCATAGCACCTGCTGCACCCAACACGGGGAATGCAGATCTTACTGTTTAAGAACATATAAAAGTGCCATGGTAAGGTCAGACAATACAGGTTTAGAGTAAGTTCATTAACTTCTCTGCTATCATCTGATGAAGTAGGTTGTATCCTATGAAAGCTTATGCCTCTTTGAACCAAGTGGTCTCTAAGGTGCCACCCTGTCCTACCTGGTGCCTGATTTGAGACTAATCTGGTTATCCACTAGGGCTGTGCGAAGCTTCAGGTAGTGGTTTGATTTGGAGGAGATTTGGTCCGATTCAGTGGCCGAATCTCCAAATCTGAATTAATCGGGAGACCAATTAAAAGGTCTGAATCAATTCAAAGCTCTCCGAATCTTTGGGAAAGATTTGAAGAGCTTTGATGATTTGGGCAACCACAGTGGCTGCAACAGAGAGCTGCAGCCAGACTTGGAGCTGGTGAGTAGGGGTGAGGAAGTGGGGGCTGGGGGAGGGCAGAAGGGACCATGGGCATGGGGCAGTGGGGATTGCCCCCACCAGCAGGAGCAGTGAGTTCCGAGGATTTTCTTGTTTTTGTTTTTCTTAAAGGGCCTGAGCTGGCCTGGGTGGAGCACCCATGCGGGAGTGAGGGGAGGGTCAGGGGGCAGTAGAGATCACCCCCCCCAACCCAGAAGCACCTGGTGAGTTGGGGCTTTTTTTTTTCCAAAGATCCGGGAGCTGGGGTGGGTGGGGCAGCTATCACTGGGCTGGGGGGATGGGCCTGGCTGATTCAGGGATTTGGAGATTTGGCAGCAGCCGAATCTCTGAATCAATTCAGGACAGTGATTCAAATCACCAAATTGAATCACTGTCCCCCGAATTGGCCGAATCCAAAGCGAATACTAGCCACTTCGCACAGGCCTATTATCCACCTCTCTTGTTTATATCCAGAAAATGGTTTGCTCTTCCACAGTACATTGGGATTGTAGAGAGGCAGCAGCAAGGCACCAGACTTCCATGCGTACACCCTGAGATGGTGCAGAGTCACTTGGAAGAACTGGATGCCTTTAAGTCGGCAGGCCCGGATGAGCTCCATCCGAGGGTGCTGAAGGCACTGGCCGACATCATTGCAGAGCCACTGGCGGGAATGTTTGAACGCTTGTGGCACACAGGCCAAGTCCCGGAGGACTGGAAAAGGGCCAATGTGGTCTCCATTTTCAAGAAGGGGAGGAAGGAGGACCCGGGGAACTATAGGCCAGTCAGTCTCACCTCCATCCTTGGCAAAGTCTTTGAAAAAATTATCAAGGCTCACATTTGTGAGAGCCCGGCAGGACAAATTATGCTGAGGGGAAACCAGC
>NW_005841990.1:1384241-1387779 GCF_000455745.1 Alligator sinensis
ACTCTTTCCTGCCTATGCAGGGGGTCGGACTCGATGATCTATTGAGGTCCCTTCCGACCCTAACATCTATGAATCTATGAGTATTTATTGTTCCTATATAGATATACATATAGATATAAAAATATGCATGTATGAAGTAGGGAGATGCATGTAGTTGTCTTGCTCACTGTTATATAGAGTAACTATACAGATTTTTTTAATAGTAGCGTCATGGTCCATGTTATTCACAGCAAGATGAATTACTGACAATACAAGTCACCACTTTCATGTTTATAAGACAGAATCCTCACTGTTATTTAGATAGAGATAGGCATTTACCATATACAAATCTTATGTTAGTATGAGATAGTCAGGTAATTTAAATGGGAGTGGGTCTGAAGAAGCCATATGGCAATAAAAATGACGATGATGATAAAATTCAGCTTAGGACTTCTCGAGCTTGGTTATCTTAAGGTTTCCACCTCAGGATTGTGGACACCTCTCCTTACCTTCTCCGTCCCTGAAGTCATTCTTGCTTTAGTACATGTGGGTACTGAGCCAACTCCCTCAGTGAGTTAGGACAATCAACATGCTAATAGGGAGGTGTGTTCTGGCAAACACTATCAGGCAATTAGAAATACTTAGCATGCATTTAGAGCCAGAAATAAACCTCACAGATAAATGAAGCTTCTTCAAGTAGCAACACAACTGTTTTGCTTAGATGATGTCTGGTATAACCCCTTGTAACAGGTTGGCATTAATAGTATCCTTGGAATTAATTCTCAGAGTGTCTACAGTTTGAGGAAGTTGAGGCTTTTCATTAGTCAGCTTGGGAAATAAACACGTGTTTAACAGCCCATTTATTTAAATGGGGCAAAAACCAGGTTAAGGAAGCATTGAACTGAGATGTAAAATATATACATATTTATTTACAACTGTCGCAGAGCACCTCGGTGCTCTGCTCCTAGAGGGGAGAAACTGCCAGGGAGAGAGACAGAACCCTGGCAGGTCATAACGAGCCCAGCTGAGTGTTGCCAGGGTAATGAGCCCAGCTGCGGGTTGCCGGGGCAGCTAAGGGGAGCCAGCTGCCTGTAGGAGGCAGGGCCTGGCCCTTATAAAGCCCAGGGCTGAGACCAGGCTGGTGGTTCCCTGCCAGCAGCCGGAGAGGCAGGAGCTTCCTCAGCTGAGATGTAGCAAGAGGCCTGACTTGCAAGTACACCTCACTATAGCCCTGAGAGGATGGGGCACTATGGTTTAGCCAGGAGGCTCTAGTTTATATTCAGGCTTGCACTTACACCGGAGGCTTGGGTGAGGCTGTAGGGGTTGGAGGAGGCCTCATAGGGACCCCAGAGGTGTGGGGCCCCTGAGTGCAACCAGTGGGTTGCGGGTGGGGAACAGACCCCAGGTTGTATGCGGGGTACATAGACCCCAGCCCCAGAGTGGGGCAGTACTGAGAAGCCCGAGGCGGGCACGGCAAGCCCCAGAGAGGGGGGGGGACCTAGCGGTTTATTGGGAAGCCTGAGGCGGGCACGGCAAGCCCCAGAGAGGGGGAGTGCCATATCGGTTCACTGAGAAGCCTGAGGCGGGCACGGCAAGCCCCAGAGAGGGGGAGTGCCATATCGGTTCACTGAGAAGCCTGAGGCGGGCACGGCAAGCCCCAGAGAGGGGGAGTGCCATATCGGTTCACTGAGAAGCCTGAGGCGGGCACGGCAAGCCCCAGAGAGGGGGAGTGCCATATCGGTTCACTGAGAAGCCTGAGGCGGGCACGGCAAGCCCCAGAGAGGGGGAGTGCCATATCGGTTCACTGAGAAGCCTGAGGCGGGCACGGCAAGCCCCAGAGAGGGGGAGTGCCATATCGGTTCACTGAGAAGCCTGAGGCGGGCACGGCAAGCCCCAGAGAGGGGGAGTGCCATATCGGTTCACTGAGAAGCCTGAGGCGGGCACGGCAAGCCCCAGAGAGGGGGAGTGCCATATCGGTTCACTGAGAAGCCTGAGGCGGGCACGGCAAGCCCCAGAGAGGGGGAGTGCCATATCGGTTCACTGAATATATTCCAGCAAGACGTGGCGGGCGAGAATTAGAGGGTGCCTTGGGCCGGCCTGACACGGAGCGAGGGACCTTAAGGAGCACACGGCCCTCCGCGAGGACCCCGCCGTGACAACAACACTTTATAAACTAATGCTAATGCATAGCCCATTGAAAGATATAATTTTTGATGTAGTCTTCCAGTCACTCAGGGATGCATTTTATACCCTGACATGCTGGATAGTTTAATCATTGGTTTCTGATAACTACCGTAGTTTGGAGCTATTTTTCAGTCCTGAGAATTTGCAAACATCTCTGTGGCAGCAAGTCCACACTTCATGCTGTGGAACCACACCAGTTCATAAATTTTTTAGAAAATTAGGGTTGGAAGGGACCTCAGGAGGTCATCTAGTCCAACCCCCTGCTCAAAGCAGGACCATCCCTAACTAGATCATCCCAGCCAAGGCTTTGTCTACCTGGGTCTTAAAAACTTCCAAGGATGGAGATTCCACAATCAGCTGACTTGCCAAAGGACCTTTTGCAATTACAAGAGACAGGGCTGATTTACCACTTAAGGTCCCCTAAATAAAGTTTAAGTCCATCCTTATTCAAGAGGGCACTCCAGCCTACTTATGTGTACTCTGTGATAGGAAAACTTTTCCCTAGAAAATACTGAAAACATCTTCCTGAAAGCTTTTTTACCAAACTTTGTTCAGTTTTCAGAAATAAAAACCTGCTTGTTTGGAAGGGATGTACAGTTGATGACTTCTCTACAGGATGAGTATCAAATAGATTCCTGGTTGCTTAGCTGTATAACATTTAAAGAAATGACAGAATATGAACAATGATTTTCTTCCACCAAGCAGTGTAACTAGGGCAAGGAAAGCAGAGTACCAGTCCCAGGCACTGATTAGGAGGGGCACCAGCATCACCCCTGAGAGTATTTGCCATGGCAGGGGAAGTCCTGCACTGTACTTCTTGGCCATTGGAGCTGGGCAGGGCAGCACCATACTAAGCAGTGTATCTGGGAGAGCAGGGGAAGCAGAGAGAGTAGAATAGTACTCCCCTGCCTCTGGGATTGTTTGCCAGAGCAGGTAGAGCCCTGCATGTAATATGTATGTATTGTAGAGGAGGGTGGGAAGTACTGGGGTGGGGGTGGGGGTGGGGAAGGAGGGAGTGAATGGAGCTCCAGATTTAATGTAGCCATTGCTTGCCCCTTGCTGCTGTTATGAGTCTCCAGAACAGCTCCATACCCTAGAATTTAGGGGGACAGACCCTAGCAGGGTCTGCCCTCCATTTGGCCTTCTCCCAAATTCCTGGCCCCTTTATGAGCCCTGTGGTCCATATGACATGGCTTTGTGGGCTAGATCTGGCTTGAGCTGGATATGACACCCCTGAAGAAACCTTTCTAAAACCAGTTAAACTTATACCCACATCTCCTATTGCCCCTTAGCTGACTGTGGAGAAGGAGAATAGGGGCTAGGGGGAGAAACCTGAGGGTGACCCACCCCTGTCACATAACTAAAATAAAGCAGA
>NW_005841990.1:1387789-1389148 GCF_000455745.1 Alligator sinensis
GGCCCTGTGAAGTACTTCTGGAATCATTGCTTCACCTGGATTGGCAGTCAGTGAGCCTGGGAAGGTACTTCTGGCTCAGGAGAGAGCATCAAGGAAAAAGAGATGCTGGGAAGACTCTCCTCCCAGGTATTGCATGTGGCCAGTGACAGTGGAGTGGAGCTGTCTGCCTAAGGGGCCTTAGGGTTGTTAGTGAGGACCAGTGTAAATAATGGAAGCCATCACTGGTGTCAGCCCAGAGCCATGGGAGAAGCAGGGAAAAGGGATTAACTTTGTATCCTCCCTTCTACCAGTTCTAGAATACCATCCAATAACAAGGAAGTGGCTAGAGTAGGGTGTAGGGGAGGTGGAGCCCCATGAAGAGATCAGTGTTGCAGACCTAGAGTGTTACTTGAAGGAGAACTAGCTCCCAAACAAAATAAAATCAAGTCATAGCGGGTGAGAGGGAAACTAACCTGAGTTACACTTTATAGGTCCTTACCCTGTTGTCATTTGGTGGAAGGGCGCCTGTCTGAAACAGACATAGGCCATATAACATCTACCCGTGACACTGACCAACCCTTCTTCATAGTTACAGTAGAGCAAGCCTGCTGACTGTACTAGAATCATATGAGTGTAGTTAAGAAGTAAATTTGGTCAGCCCTACATTCTGCAGGGTTATATTGGCATCCTTTCTACACTATGCTTTGTTTTTTTTATAAAAGTTTTCATGCTGTTAAGGCTGCAAGGTATGCATTTTAAACAAGATTGCCTATATATTACATTACACACACACACACACACACACACACACACGCACACATGAGGAAGTCCAGATTCTCAGCAGATGTAAATAGCTATGCTAATTTACTTCAGCTCTGAGGATCTGGCCCTTTTGGTTTTCAGGAACTTTTCCAGCTAGTATCCTATGTCTTCAAGAAATTTAGATGGATGTCTCAGTCACTTACAGACAAGTTTCCTTGGGTGAATTTGATATCTTTTATTAGACCAACCCACATAGTTGGAGAATAGTTATTAAGCAAGCTTTCGGGTTCAAAAACCCTTCGTCAGGCTAAGGAAGTTTCAGCAGTTGGTGTGTGCTCTTCCTGGATGGAATAAAAAGTAAAGAAGCCAGGGGCTGGGCTGGGCGGGGGAGTCAGTTGCCAGGCAGATTACAATGTATCAAAAATCCAATGTCTATATTTAGTCCATGATCTCTAGTATCTAGGAGGTTGATGAAATGGAGCTCATAGGCTTGTCTCTGGGAAGTGTTGTGTAAGTTTCCCTTGAGGATCAGGACTGAGAGATTGGAGAGAGAGTGGCCCTCCTGTGAGAAATGTGCCCCCACCGGTAATTGAGTGTTTCTGTCTTTGATGGATTTCC
>NW_005841990.1:1389856-1404083 GCF_000455745.1 Alligator sinensis
TTACTGGTGGGGGCACATTTCTCACAGGAGGGCCACTCCCTCTCCAATCTCTCAGTCCTGATCCTCAAGGGAAACTTACACAACACTTCCCAGAGACGAGCCTATGAGCTCCATTTCATCAACCTGCTGGATACTAGAGATCATGGACTAAACATAGACATTGGATTTTTGATACATTATAATCTGCCTGGCAACTGACTCCCCAGCCCAGCCCCTGGCTTCTTTACTTTTTATTCCATCCAGGAAGAGCACACACCAACTGCTGAAACTTCCTTAGCCTGACAAAGGGTTTTTGAACCCGAAAGCTTGCTTAATAACTATTCTCCAACTATTTGGGTTGGTCTAATAAAAGATATCAAATTCACGCAAGGAACCTTGCCTGCCTATGTCCTTAGACCAACACGGCTACAACCTAAACCCCTCAGTCACTTACACACATTTTTTAAAACTTAATTCTCATGGGAAAAAGAACTCTACATGAGGGTACAAATCCCATTTCTTTTATTTTTACACTCTGAATGTTACTTTTTTCTTTAATGAATTGGGCAGGAAACTTTACCCTTTCCTCTTAGTGACTCATGCGCAATGCACTCACAGATTACAAGCACAATTTAAGCAAAATACTAGTCAGCAACAAGCAAGTTTTTGCCTGATTTGTCACATCCACCCCAATAGAAACATTACACTACTTCACTTGTGTTAAAATTAGAGCACAGAAAGCTGATTACAGGAAACCTTGTCCCAATTTCCATATATGTGATTTTATGTGCGCTGTTTAGTAATTTTTGTCTTGTTTACCTACAGATGTCACTGTCTCAAATAAGGAGTGTGAGCTACCCATTAACATCACACCAGGAAATTATTTAAAACTACAGAGCAACAGGCTAAAGAACAATAATTTTAACACTCTAAGGGCGCGTCCACACATGCAGGCAAATGAACTTGCAGCAGCTGAAATAGAAGTGGTGCAAATTTGAGCCAGGGCTTTTTGCCTTGGTGCACATGCCTGGACATGCACTTTGGTGTGGGGCAAATTGTACCACTTGGGGCAAAATAACCCTGTCTGGCTCCTTCTGGATCTGCAGCCAGGGGGAGCTAGAGCCTGGGGCCAGCACCTGTGCTGGCCCCAGCCACATAAAAACCTGCCCTGTGCCTGCCCCATCAGGGCTACTGACTCTCAGGAGCTTCTGGGGAGACGGCGGCCAGGCCCCTTCTTGCCTCTGGCTACTGCTAGCTGCTGGCTTGTTCTCAGAGCTTTTGGGGGTAAGCTGGCCACACCCCTTCCTGCCAAGGGTGTCTGCTGCTGCTGTTGCTGCCTTCCTCCGGGTGGGGGGGGGGGGGCTCCTCTGCTGCATGCCACTGCCCCCCCCCCCCGGGGAGGGGCGCATCATATCCCAGTACCTCACCCCAGCTTTTTCACCCCTGTTCCTGCCTGCTGCCCAGCCCACCTCCAAGTCGTGGTCATGGGACAGCTTGGGGAGGAAGCGTGCACTGCCTGTGGGCCCCTCCTCCACCATCAATGCTGGAGCCTACAGGTTCCTTGCCTACCCCAGCTGCCTTGGCAGGCCACCCCCACCTTCACCTCTACTTTCACCTGAAGCACACCCTGAGTGGCTGAACTGGACGGCTCCTACCATCACTGCTGCTGTTGCTGTTACTGCTGCCGTCTGTTCTGCTGTTGTCCCCTCTCAGGACAGAGGGAGATTCCCTGCTGCACCACCTTGCACCACTCAACACCACACCTGCACTGGATTACTCCCTAATTGACTGATTGAATCTGCACTTCCCCATAGCTGCCCCACTGCATTTGATCCTGCTTTATTTTTGTGCCTATTGCTCTGCTGCTGAGTGCCTGGCTGGAGGCCTGAGGAGCTCCTGGACTGATCTTCAACAAACAAATCCCCCTCCTCCACTCCAGCCATCTTTCACATCTGCCTCAGCAGCCTTCCCTGTGTTTTTTGCCCTTGTGTGGAAAGTCCTCTGGTCCACTCCCCCTGCCCTGGTGTTTGTTGTGTGGCTGAGTAACCCAGCTTGAGGCTCCCTAGCCCTTGTGTGTGTGTCTCACATTCCCCAAGCATAGCCCTCCTGGACTTTTTCCTATGCAGCTGTATTTCAGTGAGCTTCAGCCCCCTTCCCCGCACCCCACTTCCTCTACAACCCCAGCCTGCCGCTATTAGATTCACCAGCCCCACTGTATATTTTGGTTTTCTTTATTGTTTTTCCCTTCCTCATGTGAAACAATGGCAGGGCAGGAACCTTCTGGGGGTGGGGCAGAGGCCCCCACAGAGCTTTCTGCAGCCCACTGTGGGGGCAGATCCCAGCCAAGCCCCCAAGGGGATGTATGCCCCTGCAGCCCCCACCCCAGAGGCAGAGTTTGACCAACCTCCAGGGGTAGAGAAGACTATAACCTCAGTTGCTGGGGCAGGCAGGACTCCAGCAGGGAGCCAACAGGGCCAGGGGCTCTCCCCTAGCCAGGCCCACCCTGGAGGGACCCATAAGCCCTCTCCCTCACCATCAGGGACCAAGGGCAGTGGGAAGGGCTCTTTTTCATCCTCCTCCACAGTGGGGGGTGGGGAGGGCAAGGGCCCCACCCCCAAGCCTAGACCACCAGAACCTGAGGGGACCAGGTGTGCTACACTAGCTAGCACACCCACTCAGCCTGTCCCTGGCCCTAGCCCTGGCCCCACCAATGTGGCCCCCAACTGGAGGAACCAATTCTATGTACAGGCAGGGTGACCTGAAGCCATGGGGCCTGAACCCTCCACTATTGACCTTTCCAGCTCAGGTGGTGGGCCCCCTTTCCGGCACTCATCCGCAAGCACGTGGTGAAGTGCCAATGACCCAAGTGAGAGAACCTGCACTTTGAAACCTGGGTACAGGCCCTGGCTCAGGTAGTGGGGGCCTCCAAAACCATGGCAGCCTCCTGCTTTCATGGCAAGGGGGGTCTTTTTCCTTGCCTCAGAGGCCACCACACAAAAGGTGGTGGAGAAGGGACTCATG
The DNA here is from genome assembly GCF_000455745.1 of Alligator sinensis. Lineage (NCBI taxonomy): Eukaryota > Metazoa > Chordata > Crocodylia > Alligatoridae > Alligator > Alligator sinensis. The sequence continues at coordinate 1,392,857 of NW_005841990.1, forward strand.
GTAGGGGGCAAATATGTCCCTCTTGATCCCCCAGAAGAGCTTGGGACCAGGGTGGTCCTCAGCTCTGCCCTCCCTATATTCCTAATTGGGCCCTGCTTCCCCAGCTCCAAACTCTGGGGAGAGTTATCTACCCAGTGGTGGCCCTCTCACTGGGGTGCCGAGACCGTAGCCTCTGCCACGTGCATTCTTTCTGTCACCAGGTTATGATCCAGCTGGCAGTGGGAATGTGGATGGAGGCTGAGGAGTGCTTCATGATTCTTTTTCAGGGGGCCTTAGTGAGGGTTTTCTATAAGCTGGGGGACCTGTGGTGCTTCCGGTGCTGCACCCTGGGGCACTTGCATGGGCCACGAGGAGAGGGCATCCGCAGGTCCCACTGGTGAGACAGGTGCCCCTGCCACCAATACCCCTCCCCCTTCAGGCCCCCCTGGCACCCCAGTCTCATCATCCAGCCACCCTGTGAGCTCAGGGGACCCCACCCCCAAACCAAATTTGGTGGGGTGCTAGGGAAGGCAGCAACAGCTAAGGGGAGAGAGGGAGTGGGGGGTCCCCCTGCCCCTAGTCATGCCTCACCCACCAAACCTGCCCCACCCACCAAACCTTCTCCTACTGGAGCCTGTACACCTGTCATGTTTTTTTTCATTGGTTGTTCCAAGAATTTATTTGTTCCATTCATCCATTAGCCCCCATAAAAAGGGGCTACTAGTTAGCCAGGTGGGTCTTGCCCATGGTAATTAGATGGACAAATAGACAGGAGCTTCTGAGGGCCAGCCAGTTGATGTCTGGGGACACTACCCCTTGTGCCATCTGGACTGCTGCAGCAGCATCCCAAATCCATTTTTTTTTAAATACCGCAAAATCCATGTTCTTCCACAATTAGAACAAAAGCCCCCCCCCCCCCCCCCCCCCACCACCCTTTGGATGGTTTTCTTCTCACATGATGGGTATATGATGCAGGGATGTGGGGTTTGCAGGAGGGGGGTGTGAAGGGGTGTGGGGGAAGGCAGATGGGTGTGTGGGTGTGGAGGGATGTGGGAGGATGCAGGTTGGTGTGTGGGTAGATGTGGGGAGATTGCAGGGGACTGTGGGTGTGGGGGGACCTTGTGGGGGGGCTACTGGGAAGGGGGGGGTCCCCTGGCTCCCACCGGGTGCAACTCCCCCCCACAGCACATGGAACCTGCAGGGCCATAGTCTTCCCCCCCACCAGGATCCCAGCCACCCTACAGGGTGACAGCTCCCCCCCTGCAGAGTCCCAGCCACCTTGCAGGGCCACAACCCCCCGCAGGATCCCAGTCACCCTGCAGGGCCATAGCCCCCTGTGCAGGGCCCATAACTTACCCCCTGCAACAGCAGCGGGAGTGGGGCATTCTGAGACTGCTGCTGCCAGCCCCCCCACAGCACGGAGTGGCCTCAAGTGGCTCAGAGCTGACACTGCCTGTGCCACTCATCGGGGGCCAGCTCCACTTGTGGGGACTGTGTGTTGCGCCAAGCTGGGTCCTGCAGGCACTGGGGCCACTCGCACCACCAGGCTGGGCCAGTTCCATGGCGGCAGAACCCAGTGCACAGGGACAGCACACTGAGCCAAGCTGGGTCCTGTCACCATGGAACCAGCTTGTCTTGGCAGCATGAGCGGGTCCTGTCTCTAGCAGCAGCACTGCTTGCCCTGCGGTGCCTGAGGGGAGGAGGCGCATGGTGGGACCCGACCTGCTAGTCCAGCTTTGCACTGGAGCGGGTTGTGCGGCTCTGGAAGGCGTGGCTCCTGTGCAAATATACACTAGCTGCATGGCCCAGGCCAGATTGGGTTGGATTGAGCCACACAGCTAGCGTGCGTATGCACAGGAGCTGAGCCTCCCAAAGCTGAGCGTCCAGCTCTGGTGCAAAGCTGGGCTAGTGAGCCATGCTGAGCTGGACCGGTTCGGGTCCTGCCGCATGCCACCAGCTCTGCCTCAGCTGCCATGTGCCACTAGCTCCGCCGCGGCTGCTGTGTGCTGCCAACTCTATGCTCCGGCCAATCACCACACCCCCTCTGCTCGCCATCCCACAGCCCCACATGGGCTGATATGCCCCAGGCCCTGCACACCCCTAGGGATGGCTCTGGGGCTGCCACATGCCTGCTCTCCCGCCCAGTGGTTGTGGCACTGGAAGAAGCAGGCAAGCAGGGCTGTGCAGGGCTGTGGCTCTGCTGCAGGCACAGTAGGCAGCAATGTGGCACTTTGTGACCCGGGCACCATACATGCTGAATGTACCTGGCCTGGCCCATTCAAGGTTGTGCATTAGTGGGCTGGGCCAGGTCTATTCAGCATGTATGGAGCCCGGGTCACACAGCACCGCATTGCCACTGGCTGCGCCTGCAGCAGAGCCACAGCCATGCTGCCTGCTGCCACCGGTGCTGCAGGGGTGGGGTGGGGGGGGCAGGCATGTGGCAGCACCCACTCAAGCCCCTCCACGAACCCACCCACATATGCGACTTCCCCCCCGCCCCCCCCGGCCACTTCCCACACCCCGACATCCCCCTCCACTCCCCATAGCCCCAAACACTCCCTGCCATCCTCCCAACACTCCCCATAGCCCCTGACACCCCCCACCATTCCTCACCCCCACCCATGCCCAGCCACACCCATACCTCCCCCCAGCCCACATCCCTAACTTACCTTTGACAGTGCTGGGGACAGCAGGAGCACCACAGAGATGCTCTGGCCAGAAACCAGAGCATCTCTCCTGGAGGACTGACTCCTGGGTTGCCTCCAGGTATGATCCAGGACTGTGCCTTGCCCTGCTGTTCTGTGGACTTTTTTTTTTTTTTGACCCAGGTGTCTAATTTTGCCCCAGCGCTGCAAACTTGTAGCATGGGGAACGTTTTTTAAGACACTGGGCTTTGATACGCTGTAAAACTCATGTGCACTCTTGTGTGGATGCACCCTAATAGTTTTACATAGGACCAAATGGTGATCTTACTGATTAGGAAAGTTGTACGACCAGGCAAGAGTCCTCTATGGAATTTTAGCTCCTTAAAGTAACCCTCATGCTGTGCAAATCCACTACTGCCTGATTCATTGGTGTCACCTACTCACTGGTAAGGAGGTCCACTGTATAGGAGCTAGGGGTCTAGTTCAATCTCTTTATGCTTCCCTTGCCCAGCCATGGTGGCGTAATCAGTACAGCTGCAGAGCTGTTACTGTTTGCCAAGACTGAGTGCAAAATGAATGCTACTGCCCTTGGGTATGTATGTTTGTGAGGTTTGACCTAGAAACTACTATACAAAGCCCAAGCAAAAGTCTCTGTTATGTAACTAACGCCCATCTGCAATGATAAGGAGGAGACAGTCTTAGATAAAGGAGTCTTGAAAACAAAAGCAGAATCAGAGGACTAGGGCAAAAAGCTCATTAAAATACTAAAAATGATGCCCCTAGGTGGGGAGAAAGTATGCTAATGAAACACATGTATGTAAATGAGATACATAGCTAAAACACAGGTATAGAGACATGCTCAGTAAAGAACTCCTTGCGTCACTCCTTTATAACCAATTAGCAAACAAGAATGCTTATGAAGGTCCAATACTCCTGTATAAAAGATGCTTAGAATTAAGAATCTGTGTGCTTGTTACGTGAAATTATTCCACTTGCACCTTTTATTGCTAGCAATAAATCTTCTTTATACTTTCACCCCTGGTATCTTTATTGGCCTTTGCATACCGGGCACGATCCCAGACTTGAGCTGGGGCTCAACATGTTGAAAGCCCATTGAGTTCTGCATATGCATGTTATACTACAGTTAGCTACTTATATATTAAGAGTATATGTTGCCTTTCCCAAGAAAGGCTCAGGTGACTCATAATAAAATGGTTCGAAACCAATGTGAAAAATTTGGAAAAAACAATAACATTTGCCCTTTTTCTCCTTTGTTTCTGCAGGCAGCTAGTTAAAACCATTACTGGAGCAGCTCCCAAGGATTTAAACAGTGTTTTCTGGGGCCCATAAATATATAGTCTGGTATCTATATCTTAAAAAAGGGCTGATTCTCATTCCCAATTTGGTCAGCTGGGAGTGTTATACTCCATAGTTGAAATCTTGGCTCCACCGTGTCAATGACAAAACTCCAATATCCGAACGGGGTCAGATATTCAACTCACTTATTTGTTTTCAATAACACAACAATTTTGTGTTGAGGCCCAGTGCCCAAGGAGAAGACATGCTTCCATTGGCCTCTCTACTTAGAAATAAATTGAAATTCTGAAGTTTTCCATGTTGTTAATGAAAATAAATTTCACTTAAAATCAAAATCTTGATTCATTCCACATGAGCAAAAACGTTTTTATTTGGACAGAATAACCCAGCATTTCACTGAACAAGGTGAGGACTGCCTGCCACAGAGATGTGTGCACTTCCGAGAGTACCAAGAAATGGATCCAAACTACAGTGTCTATTACAGACCAGTGATTAAAGCATCCAGCATATCAGAGCATAAAATGTCTCCCTGAATGACTCGAACATAATAATATTAATTATTATTAATAATAATAACTATTATTAGACCTCCCCAGAATAAGTATCTTTCTTTTTTCCTTAGATTTTTGGAAGCTGGATTTCTAGATATTGTTAATTGTAATCATATCATTATAGTGGCATTTTTTTGTTTTTCTAGTTTATCAAAAAGTATACATAATTTATTTGATTTATTTTAAGTCTTTTCTTATACATTTCTAATACTAAAGCTTTGATTGGTTGGATCTTGCTTTTGCATATATATCCTTGCTAAACATTCACCATAAATATCTTCACTAAGGGCAGTGTCAGTACCTTTAATGTGCAAACATTTATGCTTCAATAATTTAAGCTGAAAAGGCACTAGTATGTGATTAATCTACTTAGGCTGAAATGTATCTATGAAGTAAACATAAATTTCTAGAAAAACAAGAAAGAAGCCAGAAGTTATTTAATAATGAGCTTCTATTTAATTAAATGTTATAAACTGTAAAGAAGGAAGTTTATAAATTGCTACTGAAGCAATAGCATAGGATAATCTTCTGATTAAAATTGCTAGTCTCCAGTTTATAAATAGCTTAGTTTAAATTACAAACATAGCGTAAGTCACTTTATCACAATGATGATAATCAGTTGCAATGTTTAATGCTCAAGTATCTTGTAAAGCGATTGGAAGCATACACTAATAAATGTTATGTTTATTCATTTTTTTGAAGTAAGGATGAACTTTGTTCAGGCTTTTTCAGGGAGACAATTTGTTTGGTGTGCAGTAGGGCCAAACTCCTGCAGGAGGGCTATGTAGCACACAAGAATTATATAGATCAGTGTCCTCCATAGTGTAACTTTGTTGACCATAATAGGGTGACCAAAGAGAAGGTTAGCTCTTGTTGCTTTTTTTGGCATGCATTTTCCATTTGTACTTATGGAATATGAATACAGTTGATCCCATATATCTGGAAATAACTTAGCACCAGGCCTCCACGCTGTTCTGAATAGCTTTCCTTCTGCACCACAAAGGGAGCTATGATGTTGGAAGGTTGTCATTCCATCCATATTCCATTTGATCTTTTGTGTACATGGGGTGTGGAAGTGGATGAGGAGAAACAGTATGCTCTAATTCTCATGATGATCATCTTTTAACTTGAAGATTTCATTATCCCTGCCTATCTTAGTATGTTGAAACTGGGTGGATAATGCATTTTAAATTGTGATTTGAAAATGTTGAAATGAAATGTTTTGGCTCATCTCATCCATACTATTTCAATTTAGAAATATAAAAAAGGAGCATTTTAACATTTTCCCTTGAAATTCTGCTTTTGGTGAATTGACTAGACACCAAGAAAAATTGCCAAGTACTGCCCAAAACTACCCTTGTCAGTCTGACAAACAGTTACCACTGATATTTATCATTGTTAGGACTGTCTTTGGCCCTCTTTTCTTCAAATGAATATTAATGTTCAGAAAGAAAATGTCAGCTAAAGTGGTGTTGCAGTATCGTATAGATCCTGCAAGCACAAAGATGGAGTGATGCATCATAGTTTACAATATGCAAAGAAGACTTTAAAGTTGTGTGTGTGTGTGATGTATTTGATGGATAAGTTTTAGTTCTCCGCCTGTACCTTTTATATGTTTATGGATCAGGCTTAGTGTTTTCAAGAGTTTTTACTTTCAGCTGTAACTAAACATCCAGTCCATTTTAAAATTCAGGGCACATTAAATCAATTTGTTACTCCCGCCATCTTGCATATCTTAGTTCACAGCATAAATCACCCCAGCAAAAACAGAGTCCACAAAGAAAATAGGAGGGTTTTAAAATTGTTTAACCCCCCCCGCCTCCCCAGCGAAATATGTGATATTTAAATAATTGGTTATAACTATTGCATTTGATGCTTTTTTCTTCTTTAGATCTTGGTTGTTTCTGTAATATGAAATAGAGGCATTTCAAAAGTTGGACATGTATCTCATACTTTGACTTTTTAGAAGGGGTTAATCCAAGCATAATGAATCAATCAACTATATCTCTTTTAATTAACTTGATGGCAAATGGTACAGCATAAACTCTGTTATTTTAATGCAATGTAGAATAGATATCTAAGGTTAACTTCTCCAGGAACTCAGTACTCATTCTTATGGTCACATTTTAAAAATGAATTCAACATTTTAGCTCTTTTGGAAATTTGGCTAGAAGCATTAGAATAGGGTCTGAACTTTTCTTTAAAATTTTGTTTTCAAGATGGGAATGCAGAATACTTAAAAATCTGGCACTAGGGGCCAGTGATGGGTCTGGTATATAAAATCTTGACTGACTGACTTGGGAAAGAATTGCACCCACTTCTGCCAGAGATCAGTCTGGCTTTAAGTATCTTTAAATGTATTCACATTTGTAGCCCAACATCACTGCAGGTTTAATAATTCTGGGAACATTTCTATTAACTTTGAAAAGCCTTTCATTATTTTAAAGGAGTTAACTTTGAAGTTTAAAATGATAAATTATTGTTCCTGAAAGCAACTAAGGAGATTCTGATTTAAGATGCTTGTAGTGCTGATGATACTTACAAGATTATTTACATAAGTCCAGTCCTGCAGTCCTTGTCAGATTGAATGAAGATTGGGCCCTAGATCTTGTTTTAAAAAACAGGAAAAGATCTGATTGTAATTTTTCCCTCTTTTCTCTGAGTTAGATTGCAATACCATTATTCAGGCCATGTTGTTCCCTCCTCCATGTGAAATATACAGGACTATTTATTGTGTTGGATCATACTAAATATGAATAATGATATGCAATTTAACCCTATCTCCTTCCTCCCCTCCTTTAATAAACGCACAACCCATTAGCTGATTTCCAATATGAAGTGTGTATGTGACTGAACAATATAATGATCAACCACATTTAAAATTCAGTCTTTTTAATTTCTGTTGAATCTAGGTTTGAAATGAATACCATCTAACCAATAGCCCAGTAATGAATAGAGTTATATTGACTGTTCCTACATACTTAAATTGAAGATGAATAAATTAAAAGGAACCTGTATGGTTCAGGTCTATTGTCTTTTTCCAGTCTATCCCTCAGACATTATTGCTCGTTATCACAAAGGATGCACTGCAAACTAAAGCTGGATACCAGGGTGGGATCACTGGATCATGCATGGCAATGTAAAATAAGTGAAAGGTTTAATGTATGTTGATAATCATGTATTAGGGAAGATCCTGTTAAACTGAGATGCACAATGCTTGGTTAGGTGGAGACAACCTGTGTATTCTTTTATGTTCAAGGCTAGCATTAGACAAATAGGCCTAAGATTAGCTGAGGACCAAAGCAAGCTTTTCCTTTTCCATAAATCAAATGGTGGAAACTGATCGTAAGAACATAAGAATTGCCTTTTACTGGGTCAGACCATAGGTCCATCTTGCCCAGTAACCTGTGTCATACAGTGGCAAAAAGTGGATGCTGAAAGAGAGAATAAACTGGGTATGAGGTTTTATTCCTCCTACTGTTCCTCTTACTTGCAGTCTCCAGCTTTTAAGGTCTAGGAAATTATGATTCAGAAGCTATATCCCTAACTCCCATACTCAACAGCTGCTGATGCCTCTTTCCTCTAAGAAACTGTCCAATCCCTTTTTGAGTCTGGTTAAACTATCAGCTTCTGGTGGCAATGAGTTCCATGCTTTAATTGCATGCTGCGTGAAAAAGAATTTCCTTTTGTTAGTTTCAAACTTACTACCTACTACTTTCATTCTGTGACCCTTAGTTCTTGTACTGAGTAAATAATAAATCCCTATTTACTTTCTCTTCCCCATTTAGTATTTTGTAAACCCTAATCATGTTCCCCCTCAAGTGGGGAACTGAATGGGTCTAGCCTCTTTAGTTTCACTTCGTATAGAAGCCCCTCCATACTGTTAGTCATCCTTGTTGTACCTTCTCTAGTTTTTTTCTGTATCCTTCTTGAGGTGTGGGGACCAGAACTGGGCACAGTATTCAAGGTGTGGATGCACCATAGATTTATGAACATGTCAAACAGCACTGGTTCCAACACAGATCTCTGGGGGACCCTACTGTTTACTTCTTTCCATCCTGAAAACTTAGCATTTATGTTCACTCTTTGCTTTCTTTTTGGAGCCAATTTCTAATCTATAAGTGGATGTTCTCTGTAATCCCATACTACCTAACTTAGTTAAGAACCTTTGATGGGGAACCTTGTCAAAGCCTTTTTGGAAGTCCAAATATAATTTTTCAACTGGATCATCCTGATCCACTTGCTTATTGATACCTTCAAAGACTGCTTGGTAGGTTGCTGAGGCATGATTTCCCTTGGACAGAGCCAAGTTGTTTCCTCCCAGCAAGTCATGTTCATTCATGTACTGAAAAATTCTTTAAAAAAATGATTGTTTCTACCAATTTTCCAAGAACAGAAGTTAGGCTCGCTGACCTGTAGGTCCCTGCCTCCCCTGTAGAGCCCTTTTAAAACACTATCCACCCTTCAGTACTCTGGTATTGAGGCTGTTTTTTATGATAGGTGGCATACTACAGTTAGGAGTTCAGGAACTTCTTATCTAAGCTCCTTCAGGACCCAAGGGTGAATGACATCAGGTCCTGCTGATTTGCTATTGTTAAGTTTATCAATTTCTTCTATGACCTGATCTATTGAAACCTCAATTTGGATCAGCTTCGTGGACTTGTCCCTAGGAAGGAGTGGATCTGATGATGGAATTTCACTAACATCTTTCACAGTGAATATAGATGCAAAGAATGCATTTAGTTTCTTGGCAATGGCCTTGTCATCCTTCAGCACCCTTTTTACACCTATCATCCAAAGGCCCAAATGACTCCCTGGCAGGTCTTCAACTTCTAATGTACTTAATTTTTTATTGTTACCTTTTGTGTTTCTAGGAAGTTTCTCCTCAAATTCTCCCTTGTCTTACTACATTTTTACATTTGATTTGCCAGAGTTTTTGGTCTTTTTTTATTTCCCTCATTAGATTTTGACTTTTCCTTTTTGAAATAATCCTTTTTTCTGTTTGTTGCCTCTGCAACTCTGTTATTAAACTGTGCTGAATTTCTTTGGGTCTGCTTTCCATTTTTTACATTCTCCTTCCATCTGAAAAAGAATGGGAACCAAGAGTTCAAATTCAGGGTCTTGGAAAAGTCAAGAAAGGATATCAGTGAATTATATAGCAAGGTATAGCTGAACGCATGCTCAAAGGAGGCCATAGATGTGTCTCAACAGAAGCTGTGTATGTGGAGAGAAATGCAGAGGTAGAGTCACAGGAAAGGATCTATAGCTTTTTGCCTGCACAGGAAAAAGAGAAGGTTCAAAGTACAGCAGAAGGGTAAAGAGCAAGAAGGCTATGACAAATATAAAACAGCCAAGGATAACACCAAGAAAGTAGTGGCAGAAGAGAAGACCAAAGCCCTGAGAGATAGATGTGTATAATAGATTGCAAACAAAATAAAGCAAAAAAACCGTAGGCTGCAAGGGCATGAGAGAGGTAAATCAGAGTTACTGAACAAGCATGATACATACACTTGGTAAAACCTGAAAGTTTCTGGCCACCAGTCATGGCAGGGAGTAGTTTCTCCATGCTTCAGTCTCCAGTACCTACAGTAGATTGTTGGGCTGAAGATTTGACCCTGGGTCATCATTTAGGTGTCTACAGATGATTATCTTGTTGATGTCTGTTTAAAAGTATATCTTTTAAAAGTATATCTGAATGTAAATTAGTGAAAGAAGTTTAGTTATTAGTCGGGTGGTATTATTACCATAGTAGGCAATCTATCAAGGTTGCTTTCAGTGGTATCCAGTCTATGGTCACACAACTGACGCCCCAGGTTTTATGCCATCAATTGAATCCCAGTCTTACTGGAGTTGAACAATTCTCTTTATTATCCTTTTTTCTTTTACATTTACAAATATTTACACAAACATAGGTATCAAGGCTATTTCCAACTGTTGTTTTTTTTCCAACTGTTGTTTTCTTCTAATTGTCTTTTGTAAACAACATTTATGAAATTTCTCCTTTGTTAATACACAACAGTATGAATAAACTATGAAACAATTTCTTTAACAATATAGAAGATTTTACTTCCAGTTTCTTCCTTTCTTTCTTTTTTTGTAATATTTTTGTCTTGTTAATCCCTTCGGGCAACTCCTCTGTTCTTTCTGTTAGGGTAGAGAAGTAGTCTTAACTCTGGCTCTCTTCTTCTTCCCCTCAAACACCCTTTTATAACCGTATGTCCCCGTCAAAGTAAAACAAACCAAAAACAAATCAGAGTACCTCAACTTGTTTTTTTTTTCTCTGAGGAGCATCCATGGCTCCCTCTTTCTTGCAGCTTCTCTCTGCTCCTGTACCTCTCTTTTTGTTTACGTGTGGTTGGGGAGTCAATTTACTGGCTCCAGAGGCTCCTAGCCTCCTTCCCTTGTCGTGCCTTCTCTGGCACGTAGGAACAATTCCAGTGATCTCTCCACCCCAGCTGTCTTCTTCCAGCTTTCACCTCTGCACCACACTGCCCTGCCCCAGGCTTTTTTATCTGCAGGGAACAGATGCTTCTGAAGCACCGTTCTCCCCATTGATCTCCTTTCCTATTTTTTCAATTTGGTTCTTTCTTAGTACCATATTTTCACGCATATAGCCCGCCCATGGGTATAAGCCGCACCCACGTATAACACATGGAAAATTGTATTTTTGTAAATTAGTCCGTGTATATGCCATACCCGTGTATTCCCCATGGCGGCGTATTCATGTGGAGGCGG
>NW_005841990.1:1404449-1415360 GCF_000455745.1 Alligator sinensis
CCCCAGCCCCGGCCCCCTCAGCGGTACAGCCGGGCCTGGCCCCCGCGGCGGAGGTGGTGCAGCCCGGCCCGGCCCCGGCCCCCGCAGCAGTGGTGTAGCCCAACCCTGGCCCCCGTGGCAGTGGCGGCGCAGCCCGACCTGCCTGGGCCCAGTGGGGAAAAAAAGTCCGTCGATAGCCCGCACCCCCGTATAGCCCGCACCCATCCATTTTTTTTGTAAAATCGTGTATGCCCCGCGGGATATATGCACAAAAATATAGTACTTCTTCACACATACCATTGACAACCCCTGAAGTATGTCACTGAGGTCTAAAGCTCCATGTGCCTATGATAAGTATGTTTGAGGGGCACATGGAATGTTTGAGAAATAAAACATTTTTTATCTAGTACTGCTTGTTCATTTGCTTTTTGCACTAGAAATAGAAACTGTATTCTAAAGTAGATGTTTCAGAATCTGATTTTAGGCATTTCTCAACATTCAGAATGGAAAAATAACTCTACTTGGAGATAAAGTAATATTATTTTATTTGCATCAGTGGAAATAACACCCGATTGACTTGAAATTTACCTATACCATAGCATAGCTGATATCCATTTTACATTAGCTGCAGTCTGCTTCCTGTATTAAAAAATGAAAACGTATGTTGGTTTTATGTATCTGAGCAAGGGTAGGTAGAAGACACTGTTTCCATAGTGGGTATTTTTCTGACCACTGATTCTGTGTTATACCTATTACACTGAAATATACTGATATCATTTGCTCTGAACTAAATTCATTTGGAATTATCACCTAAACAGTTAAACAGATTTTATTTTGGCAGTAGAGGTTTCTATTCAGAGAAAGAAGGATCCCAAATAAAGCCCAGCATGTAATAATTCTAACAACTGTTTTTAGAAATCCTAACCTTTCTTTTTAATCTATAAAACAGATTTTCAACAACAATTTTTCTTTTTATTAATATTACATATACATTTTCTACAGAAATGTTTTCCATTTAAAAAAAAAGAGTTAAATTTACTTTATTGTCCTGAACTGACAATATTGGTGATAAAAACAAACTGCTATGTATTGTTGTCTGCCAAAGCAAAATGTAAATATACCTTGGCCATACTGTGCCTAATCTAGAGACTGCAAGATACAAATAATGAGACAGTGGACAAATTTCTAAAGGCTTAAGATTCTTTCAAGCCTTGGGTTCAAATTTCCTTTTATATTGATTTATTTCACATAAATGGTCTTTGGGAGCCACATCCCTCTTATTTTAACTCTGTGTGAAATTCATCACTGTGCTATTCACTATATCTTACTGTAGTACAGTATTTATCTCCCATTTAAACCTTCTCAATAAGTGAGTAAACCTTTTGTGGGTCAGCTGGTTTTTATCCAGCTGGAAGTGGCTTCTGAAGTTTGGCTGGTCTGTCAACTCAAGTGACCCTTCCCCCCCTCCCCCCACCAAAAGAGCGAAAAACCATTTGTCCTTCCCTTTCAACATAAATGGCATACAAAAGTAACTATAATCCTATACTTTGGTACTTTCATCACCATACCTCAGTGACTTGATCTACAACTGCAGCAGTTTTTGTGCAATTTGACTAATTTCATTGAAAAGTATGTAAAGTTAAATGTATGTGTACACCCTTTTGGATTAGGGTATGTCTTTTAGCATATATATTTTGATAATGAATATATTTAATTTGCATATGTTTATGAATGAAATGAATCATGAAATGGATTGCTCCACCACTTCACCTTGGGCTATGATCCAAAGCTATGGAATTTAATGGGAGTCATTCCATTGACTTCAGTCAGCTTTGAATTGGGCCCCATTCGCATTGTATTCTTTTAGATTACTAATACATATGAGATTTTAGTAAACTGTAAAATCAAATAATTAAGTCATGGTCTCCATGCTACAGTACTTACATGCTGTGACATGTGAGAAGGGCCAGAGTGGATCTTCTTGGCAACTCTTTTTGACAAATATTTATTACATGGATGTTGGTTACAGGTTTCTGGACTTGATGAACCAAGAAGTCATTTCCACTCCTATGTTCCTAGACTGAAATAATATACAAGAGATACTATTATTGCAGATAACATACCATGTCTTCTTTAAGGCTAAGTACAGACATTCAGGGGCATTAAGGGGAGGTTGAATTAATTCAAAATGGCTACCTGATATCAAGTAAGTCAGGATGGGGGAGGCTAGCTGGGGGCCTGGGAGTCCAACAGGCTGGAAAGGATTTGGGGAGTCCTCCAGAGGATGGGAGACAGGTGCAACACCTGGATGGGGCAGGTGCAACCCCATGGGTGAGCTATGGGGGGGCAGGCATTACCCACAGAGAGGTGGGGGGGAGGCATGACCCATGGGTGGGGTGGAGGGACAGGAGTGACTGGTGGGTGAGGTGGAGGGGTGGGGTCTACTCCAGTGAATCTATACCCCCATCCCTCCTGCCTCTCCCCTCACTGGAACTTACTTGCTCAGCTCTGGCAGTAGCAAATACTGAAAAAAGCAGCTGCACCCCAAGTGGCTTGTGGGATTGGGGTTGAGAGGGCTGGCTGGGAGTGGAGAGAAGAAAGCAGGGGTGAATTGGACCAGTGTGTGGGAAGAGGGGAGTGACAAAAGCAGTCTTGGGCTCAGGCCAGTGGATGGGTTTTTCTAAACCCAGGGCTGAGCAGGGGAAGTGGACAGAAGTTCCATGCACCAGTTTGAACTAAATCAAATGAGCCTGATACTACTACATAGATCCAGGTTTATCTTAAACTGGGTTCTGCAATGTTTAAAACTGGGTTGTATGCATGGAACTTCTGTACAGTTACAGGTTTAGACTGATTCCCGGTCACTGAGACCAGGTCAGTAAGTGTAAGGTCGTCACCAGGACAAGCTAAGTTTAAAGTGGGCAGCCATTTTGAACCCGATTTAACTTCCCCAAGTGTCTGTACTTAGGGTAAAAGTTTATAAATTGCTCTAAAACATATTTTCTATATGTTTCTATATGGACCAGGCTTTGTGTGATATTTGAAGGTGTTTTATTCCATTGATTCATTTTTTTTAACTTTTGTTCATATTACAATTTATAATATGATAAAACAAAAAAAAATAAAAAAATAGTTTGAATTAAAAATAAAAAATTATACTCTGGTAAAATCAACATGAAATGAAGACTGTTTCATTTTTAAAAAATATTTAAAAAAATGCTTTCCCACGGAATACCTCTTGTCAAGGAGTGGACATTTTGTAACAGAAAATGTTATACAGGGAATTTTTTTACTAGCTCTACAAATAATATTTGGTCCAAATTTTAAAAAGTGCATGACTTTCATATACTTCAGTTTTCAGGTGTCCAACTCAAGAAACCTAATTTATCTCAAGCTGGGAGCCATTAAAATGCATGCAACCATAACTAGTTGACATATTTGCCTTAACTAACTCATCAAAAATCATTCTGTTGTTTGAAATGCATCATAAAAAGTGGCTTAGCTATTCCTAGATGACAGATCTGAGGCCTGAATTGTAATATATATGTTATTAGAAAATCAATGAAGCTATAATGTTTTTTTCTCTATTCTGTGATCAGGATGCAGGAAGTAAATTGCAAATTGGAGAGGACTCCTGGGAACTCAACTTTCTGGGTAAAGAGTAGATTTCTGTAAAAGTAGATTTAGTATTACTTCTTCTGCCTTATGAAATGCAGCCTAAACTTCTTGCCAATTTGACTTCAAGGCACTATCAGCTCATATTGTTTCCTTTTGTAATGCATTTTCAAGTTCCTAGATAGGGCTATGAGCATGTGTTGAAAAATGAGACATAGCTCTTAACGGCTTTCCCACACCAGAACAGAATCTTTATTTTTTGTTCCCTCTTTCCAAACCATCCACAGACAAATGTGTAGTGATCCAGATTTTTTCCTTCTTTTAATGGAGCATTTGTTGTTAGTCTTAGGGAGTCTTTTAAATGTCTGACATGATCCAACAACAACTCTAATGTGTCTTAAGTTTATGAAGTACTAATTGCCTCCAAGGGACTTGGATTATATAAACTTAAGCCTTTGTAGGGTAGGGGTCATATTCTTTGTCTCCAATATAAGTAATCAAAGCAGGGAAACAAGATAACATGGCAAGCTTCTGTTTGAATATTTAGATAGTAGATATATTTGTGATAGTCCTCAGTAATTTATATTGATACGCTCAGATAACAATGTCATCCTTTTCTTTTGAATGGCAAGATTTAGAATGAAGTAAATTATTCCTTTATGTCTTCTGATTCTGCATACCAGATGCATTTAGAGTTGTCCTATATAATCAGATAATAAACAGACTTCTTTTTTTGGCTTAGCGTATAACTTTGCCAGTATTTTCAGACTTTAGAGAGCTTCTTCTGATTGTAATAAGCAGTAATTATGAATGTTTCTGAAAATTTTTCTTTTAGTGTTCACATTTGGGTGGTCATGTTAGGCTCTGTTTTTGTTACTTAGCCATCCATTAGCTAAATATTTTTTCTTGCAAAAACCACGGGTTCAAGAAAATTAGAATCGGATCTTTTTGCCAAACCTAGTTTAATGTTGATAGATTTCATGAGAAATTATAGGTTTATTTCAAAAGAGCCTTTGAAAACTAATTTACCCAGAGATACTAATTTGGAAGATTGAATTTTCATTAGAACAGCATGTAAGATTTTGATGGTTTCTGTAGTAAGCACTAGATACTCCTTTTAAAACTTCAAAAAGGTATAAAAATTCCTAAAAATATGCATTATCGTTAATTGTGTTTCACTACAGCAGTGTGTAGACATTAGCTGAAAACAAAGTATTTATTATACTAGGCACTACAGCTAGGCACAGAAATGACATAAACCTATACTGATCTAAGCCTGTAACAGAACAGAAGCTCAGTGCACATAGATCGGTTTAAAAAAGTTGAAGTTTCAAAAAAAGTAGAAGTTTCAGAAAAAAGAACTTGGTTTAAGATAGACCTGGATGGATGTAGTATCAGATTTAATCAGTTTAGGTTAGACCAGTCTATTGAATTCTTGTTCCAGATTCCCTCCCAACTCAAATTGGGTTACAGTCCCCTGTCATCCCAGGATGTTTAGTGGTTCCCTGCTAATGCCTCCTTGCAGGGTAGGCCGGCTAGCCTCCACCAGTTCTCTTCTATTCCAGCTGAGTCAGGCCAGCCAAACCCTCGGACTCTCACACAGTTGAGGCAGCAAGACCTCTGCTCCCCAGCCTGCATCCTGCCTGTACCTGTCACCCTGGCAGGGCAGTGGAGGGAGGAGGGGGTATGGGGCACCCCCAGCCCCAACCCTCCTGAGCTGGTGTTTGCCCATCTGGGGAGAGTTCCGTGCCATGTAGGCTTTCCCCTTCCCTGGCTCCAGGCTCCCCTTAAGTTGGGGTCTGCCCAGCTAGCGGGGAACTCCATGCAGAGGGGGTTTCCTCCATGTCTGGCCAGGCTGACAGGTTACTGCCATTGGTGGTGGGGGAAAGAGAGTCCCCCTCCGGCTCAGGGTGCCAGAATCAGGACAGGGGGCTCTGTTCTGTCCTCTTTCCCCCACCCCTCTCCACTGCTGTGGGACTGGAAAGAGCTTCTGCGCTGGCTTCCCCACCTCCCTGTGGCCAACAGCAGTTGGTTGGGGGCATGTGCTCGGCAGCCATTCAAGGATGGCCCACGGTCAACTGGGCTCAACTGCCTTTGGCAATGGCTCTTGGGCTATGAGGTGTGTGGGAGTGCCCTCAGCCTTCTGGCCTTGGCCAGTGCACGCATCTGCCTACTTTTTCCAACTAATGTGAGTTCCATCTACTACTGGTCCAATCTACGCAGCTTAGAAGACTGAACTGATTGCTCCTTGGGCTTTTTGGCTGTCTGTACTTAACCTATATAAACAAAGCATGAAAGTCAGTCCTTGTGCAAAGGAGATTATTATTTAATAGACAGATGCAGAACAGGAAAAAGGAACTGGACACAGAAGTGCAGTGAATGATGCGATAGTAAAGAGGTGGCATACTGGTTACATGATAGGGTGGGGATTTTTTTGATGTCTATTGATTGAAAACTAATATAAAAGCAGTTGTGTTAATGTATTTATTTTCTTGACTTTAAGAAACTGTCTATTATTATTAATATCATTAATATTTAAAGGCCCTGTGAAAGGATTAGCACTTTATTTCCATAAGTGATATACAAACAGACAGGTTGGAAATACTATACTGTGGGGGGTAAGGAAAGACAGTCTTTTAGGATCCTAGATGGTGATCCACTTATCACTTCTTTCAGATTGATAACCTGAATGCATTTTTAACCTTTTTAATGTAAAGACACATTTTTGTTATTGACTGTCTGCCCTTAATCATTACCAGAGCTGGCTGGGCCCTGGAATTCTTGTTCCATGGGGTGTGCCAAAATAAAAAAAAATGTATGTACTGTTCTAAAACAAAATAAAAAATGACATCTCAATTTTTCAAGATATGCAATTCCAAAATTGCATTTTGTAAAAGTTAACATTTTGTTCGGAACTTTTTCAAATATTTCCAAGATTCTTTGAATTCCTCATTGCTTTCATTGCTCATTAGGTAGGGAGCTGTTTAACACCAGAAGCAGAGCTCTAGAATCCTAGGTTTTCAGCCCTAGCTGCTGAGAACCTAGGATTGTAGAGTGTTTGGGAACTTGGATTTAAGGGCAGCCTACTCTGTGAGCTGCTTTGCAATCAGGGACCCTGAATACTTTGGGGAGTCTGTGCCATTAAGAAGCTATGCCACTCAAAGGCTTCTACAACCCTGACTCCCTATAGCCCCGACAGCTGGATTGTCAAGCATCGGGGAGCCTGGAGGTCTTGGAACTCAGACTCCTCATGAGCTATGAGCCTGAAGGCTAGGACCTAGGCTTTCAGCCCCATATTTAATCAACTAAACATGCTGCCAAGGATCCAAGAGCCTGGAAATTCAGGTTCCCTCAAAACCCTCTAGGTAGGCTGCTGGGGTTACTGTTAGGAAACTATGGTACATTTCTGAGTACAGTGGCATAACTAGGGTGGGGCAAAAGAGGCGACCAAACCAGGCAGCAATGGGGATGAGAAGGCAAAACCCCCCAGCTTTTGCTGCAGCTGCATGATTGCAATTGTGGTAGCAGTGGCAACCAGCAGTTGCTGCTACCTTTAATTATCTTCAGTAAACCTATTAAAATGAATTAAATTATTCATATTGTTTAAAATTAATCAAGTATTTAGTTGCTACAAATCTGGGGCCTTAAATTGTGCCTCAGTTTCCTGATCTGTGAAATAGCAAAATAAATATTTGCTTCTATCACAAATGTATGCTAAGGCCCAGTTAATTTATGTTTGTAAAGCCTTTTAAGATTTTTTTGTGGAAAAAGTATAGTATAGTATAGCATAGTACAGAGGTGGGTAAAATATGGCCTGTGGGCCGAATCCAGCCCACTAAGGGATTCTATCTGGCCTGCAACATTCTTCATTCTCTGTCTCTGCGTCCCTGTAGAAGGTGCCAACTGCAGCAGCAGCAGTTCCAGCTCTGGCTCCCAGGACTGTAGCTGGTGATGGAGCATGGCAGGAGCTGAGGCACGCTGAGGGTTAAGTGCCTGTGTGGCTGTGGAGGGACTCAGCCCCTAACCCCTTGCTTGCCCTCCTCTTCCTCTGGCTCCTGCTGCAGGCACTGGTCCGTTCCAGGCTCCAGACACCTCCCCCCTCCAACCCCATCGCCACCATGGAATAGGTTTGCATGTGGCAGTGGTGGAGGGGTAGCATGGGAAGCAGAAGCTCCCCTGCAACCATGAGGGCCAGTGCCATGGCCCTGCTGGCCAAATGGGGACCTCCACAGAGGGCCCAGGGTGGGGACAGTGTGGGGGAGCAGCAGCAGCAGTGGTAATGGCAACAGCCCCTCCCCCTGTGCTGCACTGCCCCAGAAGCTGTCCGCTGCCTGCTGCCATTACCCACCAGCTCCCCGAGGAGTCCCCTGCTCTCACCCCCATGCCTTCCCCACAGTGCTTTCTTCTCCCACCTGCTCTGCTGCCATCACTGGGGGTAGGGGGAGGAGAAAGTGGAGGATAAATGTTGCTGCTCTGCAGCAGCAGGAGGGAGGAGGGGCAGGGAGGCATGTACATGTGTGTGCACATGTGGGGGGGCAGGCGGGTCAGTCACACACACACACACACACACACACACACACACACACACACACACACACACACACACACACACACAGAGCCAAGAAGGTCTGAGAGGCACAGACTCCATACAGCCTTCCTCTGCCCTGCTTATCCCCAGCCACCAGGTCCCTGAGTGAAGGGGCAGCTGTTTCCCCCCACATCACACTCTGGATCTCCATGCCAGTTTCTTCTTTCTTCTCAACTACCCTGCAGTCCCCATTCCCCCTCCCTTCCCCATGACCACTTCCCCTCCCAAGCTCCAATACAAAGGAATGGGAGAATCTTGGAGCTTTTTTGGCAAGACCATAATATCCAGGAGCAACAGCATTGCAGCAGAAAGGGAGGGAAGAAATGGCTTGGATCATTCTAAATGGCAGTCGCCCCACCTCAGACACCTGGCATGGAGCTGGGTTTGTCTGGACCAAAGTGTGGGGCCCCTGGGTGGGAGAGGCAGACACCTGTGTAGCTGGGCTGGGAGTGCCACTGGGGTCACTAGGAGAGAGCATTCTACCCTGGGCCCAAAACGGGGACCTGGCATTCCCCCAGTGCTGTTGAGAAATCAGAGCCCTTCACCTGGTATAATATCCTAATAATTGCCCAACCCTGGTATAGTATCATATGATAAAATATATTGTCACACGTTTGTTGCATTCACTTCAGCAGAAAATGTTATGGTTAAATGTTAACTAAGGTTGCGTGCTGAGGATTGCATACATTTAACCAAGGCTGGCATTTCGTCCATTGTAACAATAGCTGTGCTTCATTTTGAGTCTGAGGTGTGGAGCTATGTTCTATTTATTATTTTGGCTTTTAGTATTTTTGCTGCTCCAACTTTTTTTATGTCTCCCATGTTTTTATTGAAACATGGGACAAAAACTCTGCATATTCATCAGGCTATATTAGATGGTCAGGAATGATTAATGGCATGTGTTAGTTTTGGCGTGGTTTTGGATGTAGATACAATGGAGACTGTGGTGTTTTGCGGAATTTGAGATTAAGCTGTAGCCCGCCTGTGTCCTCTGTATATTGTTTGATGGTTGAGGCTGATTAATCATGTGTATTACAGTTGACTCAGGGGGGTTTGAACATATCACAGACTTTTTCTTGCTTGGTTAAGCAACAGAAAATTAAAGTCAGAGGAACTTTTGTTTTATCCCAAATCGGGGTCTCATAGTTATGCTTACTTAAATCTATTAATTACCAATACATTTAAAATTGAGCAAGTTGAATAGCTTATCTGTACATTTTAGATGTGTATCTAGGGGCTTTGCTTACTTGTTGAACTTCATGGGCACGTCCACACATGCAAGCACGTGTGCTTGCAGCAGCTCAAATAGAAGCATTGGAAATTTGAGCCGGGGCTTTTTGCCCCAGCGCACATGCTTGGACATGCATTTTGTTGAGGAGCAAATTGTGCCACTTGGGGCAAAATAACCCTGCCTGCTCCTCCCAGATCTGCAGCCAGGGGGAGCCTGACCCTGGGGCCAGCACCTGTGCTGTTCCCAACAATATAAAAAGTTGCCCTGTCCTGGCCCCAGCAGTACAAAATGCTGCCCTGGCAAGTAGCTCAGGGCTACCTGCTCTCAGGAGCTTCTGGGGCCAGCCAATTGGTACCTGAGGTCACTACCCATTGTGCCAGCTGGACTGCTGCAGCAGCCTGGAGAGTTCCCTGCACCCTACTGCAGCAGTTGGGCAGTGGAGGCTGCTGCCTGGCTGTGACCTGCTGCACACCTGCCAGAGTGGGATGAGAACCTCTGGGCCAGACTGCTAGTGGGTTGTGGCTGCAGGGTTGGCCTCTAAGTGACACTACTGCCATGTGTGTCCCCTGCCTGGCCACCTGGGCAACTGTTGCCTGGAAGTTGTTCCGGGTGTGATGGCCTGCTTTGTACTGTCAAAGCATGTCCTCCTGGCCCCATTTGGCCAGGAAATCAGCCACAGCCAGCAGGATCCAAGGTGCCAGCTCTGAGCAGGCAGGGTCCTGCCACTGGCCTCCCTAGCAGGAATTCTGGTGTTCCCTGTTGGAAAACTGAAAGATCCCTGATAAAAAGAATCCCAAAGTCACTCTGTAAAATACCCCCAAATCCATGTTCCTCCACAATTAAAACAAAAGACCACTATAGAGAGAGAGAGAGAGCGAGCGATCAGTTGGGCAATGTTTTATTGATATATCTACACTGTTAAAGCACTGGCTGTTAGGGGGCTATGGCCACACAGGGGTTATGGCTCCCTAACAGGGGCCAAATGGCCCCTGCAGGGGCTACTACCTGCCCCCGCAAGGCCCACATGACCTACTCCAGCCCCACAATTGCTGCCTCACCTGGCCCCATCTCCCACCAGCTGCTGGAGCCCCCCCACTGGCTGTCCCACACAGCCCCACCCCCCACTTGCACCTCCAGGCCTCCTTGGCTGTCCCCCCAACCCCAGGCAACAGCACTTAAAAAAAAAAAAAAAAAAACAGAAAAAAAACAAAAAAAAAACGGGAAACTCCACTTACCCCAGGAGCAGGGGTGGAGGAACTCCAGGGCCTCCTGGCAGAGCCCCCCCCCAGGCAGCACAGTGCAGCAGGGCCCAGGCTGGGGCTGCTGGGGCTGTCCATCTGCCCCCTGCTGTGCGGGCAGGGTACCAAGTGATCCTGATAGAAGTTGGAACTGCCGGTAAGTGCCAGGGTTTTTTGTTTTTATTTTTATTTTTTTTAAGTGAGCATGCTGGGGTGGGGGTCAGGGAGTGGGGGCCTCAGGGGGCTGTGGGGGATGGGGC